>NC_056047.1:18850408-19150408 GCF_004379255.2 Salvia splendens | reverse complement strand
TATTAAGGGTTAATCAACGGGGTGAGTACACTCGAGAGGGGGCTCAACCTAGACTAGCGACTTTCCTAGTAATCCTAGAGACATAAAATGGGTAATCGAAGTTGTTGAAATAATTGCATGACATTTCCATTGTAGTTGGATCCAAAGGTCTACTCTTCTCCTTGTGATACTTTTCCTTGTGTTTAATTCTCTTTTGCTACTTTTGTTTACTTTTACTTGTTATATGCTTTTAGTAGTGTTAGAACAAAACCAATTCATTTTCGATTGTCTAGATAGTTGTCAACGTTTGTTAGTGGTACTTGAGTTGATACAATCTTGTCTATGTGGGATACGATACTCTTGCTTGCTAATTGCTACACTAGCCTCGTACACTTGCGGGTATTTCTTGTATTAAAATAAGTTGAGTCAAGTATACTCACATTTTAATACTTCATAAAACTAATCTAAATAAAAATGAGACACATATTCTACTAATTCTTTCAGCTTACTTTCATTTATATTTTTCAAAACTCGTGTCGAGTAAAATATGGACTCCTAATGAGAATGGAAGGAATAGCATTGACTAATAGTAAAAGTTAAGCCTATGGATTATGAGCGTTTAGTGTTTTGGCATCAAAAGTTAATTTAGTACTTACCTGAATAATACTCTCTTAGTCTCAACTAAAATGACACATTTTTATTTTTTAACTTTGTCACAAACAAATAAAACATTTCTATTTTTGGAAACAATAATATTCCTATTTTTGTAGTATAATTGTTTCTTTCTAATTATTACATCTAACCACTTTTCTGTCTCCAATTAAAATATTTAACTTTTTTTTCTTTATTTGATATTTATGCCTAATTTTTTCTTCTAATTAAATACATTAACCTGCTACTCCTAAACTTAATGAAATTTGACATTTTATTCGAGACAAAGTGAGTTGTAAGTTTGGATAATTGTGGCACATGGGCTGTGAGTACCATAAAGAACCAAGATGTGTGAAGGTATTTCGCAATTATTTGCTTCTTTTTGGGTAGCTCGATGAAGACCTGTTCAATGGAATACTTATTTTCTATGACTTCAATTTAAATGCGAGCTCAGACATAAATTAAAATTCAATTCTTGAAAAGGAAAGAACAAAAGCAACAAGTGATCAAACCTAAGCTAAGCTAGCAATATCAAACCATTTTTACCATACCAAATTAGTAGTTTCTCAATGTGTCACATTTAAAAGTCGCAATCGTGGGCCGTAACTTGATCTTTAGCCTCACCAACCTCCACATCTTTTTCACTAATAATTTTGGTGACATCTTCTTCTTCATTGGTCTTGCTTTTTAGAAAAATTAGCACCTCATTAAGGGATAAATCGACGTCATCAAATTTCATGAGCTCTTCGGCGACTTCAGCGGGCGTGATGTTCTTCATCTTGATTAGACTTTCGATCTCGGGGAGAAGGGGGTGGTGGCCTTGGATGCCGAGATATGTGGAGGCCAAGAGGCGGAACCCATCGGGCGTGAGATAGGACATGTGTATGTGCATGTCCATGCGCCCCGGCCGGAGCAATGCGGGGTCTAGCTTGCCCTTGTTGTTTGTAGTGAATACGATGATTCTCTCGTCGCCGCAGCTCGACCACAGCCCGTCGATGAAGTTCAACAGCCCTGAGAGTGTGAACTAAAACAAAATCTTCATGTTATTAACATTTCTAGTGTAGTCATGTTACCATGTACAATGTGGACCCTAGCATAACAAAAAAAGGATTTTGAAATCAATCTTCAATGCATTTTCTCATATTGAAAGCGAAATGTTGATATTGGAACTTGGTTTCACTCTCATTTTTTAATTATATTACTAAAAATAAAAATTCCTTTTATCTCCACTATCTACTTTGTTCTATTTTTATTACTCCTAATTAATTCACTCCATCTAAAACATAAAATAAAATTACATAAAATCCATTCAGGAATAAGTCATCTTCTTTGGCACGGATGAAGTAAGTAATCATCATACATTCATACTCCTTCCTCTCAACTAAGATGACATACTTATTACTCCGAGATTTTAGGGCTTGTTGGTTAATACAGTTAACTAAAAAGAGAAAGAGAGAAAGATTGGTTGCAAATATTGGGTGGAGAGAGAAAAAGAATCGAACGGAGAAAAAAATGCTACTAGTGTATTAAATGTAAATGAAGAGAAAAAATTACCAAAAATAAAAAATGTCATTCTGATTAGGATAAAAAAAAAGAGAAATGTGGTCTCAACTGAGACGAAGCAAGAAACAATAATAAGTGAGTGAAAAGTAGACCAATTTCCCAATAATGTTGAAAAAAAGTGAGTTCAACAAGTTTTAAAAAAAATACTAAAAAACAGAGCAAGCATGTAAAAAAAAGAACCTGAGTCTCACGCGGGCGGTGGGGATGGGCATTCCCGCCTTCAAGGGGCGTGGCTGCAGCGGAGGAGCCTTTCCGGTCGGGAAGGTCGACGGTGCAATCAATATCCTCAATGACAAGAATGGACCTGTTAGCAGTCCTGAGCAGCAGCTTCCTCAAATCCGAATCCCGCCTCACATTCGTCAGCTCCAAGTCGTAGATATCAAACTTGAGATAATTCGCCATCGCCGCAATCAAGCTCGACTTCCCCGTCCCGGGGGGGCCGTACAGCAGGTACCCCCTCTTCCACGCCCTCCCCACCCGCCTGTAGAACTCCTTCCTCCTCACAAACCGATCCAAATCCTCCGTGATCCTTCTCTTCAGCTCCGCCTCCATCGCCAGCGTCTCGAACGTCGAGGGATGCTCCAGGTTGACGGAGTCCCAGACGGACGAGGAGCTGTAGGAGGGGGCCCCGGCGAGCGTGTGGAGCCTCACGATTTTTTTCTGTTCCTTGATGATTTTGGCGCGGTGGAGGATGGAGGGGATGTAGGAGTCGAGGACGGTGTCTCTGAACTCTTTGTTGAAGGTGAGTTCGAAGTAGCGCTTCTCGGATTCGAGGAGGGGGTGGGGGGAGTCGAGGTTGGGCTTGTTGTGTTTCTTGCTTTGGTCTTCGGTGACGAAGCGCCAGAGGAGGGGGACGCCGAGGTGGGAGTCGGGGATGGAGTGGGAGGAGGCGAAGCTGAGGGAGAGGGAGGGGTCGTTGGGGCGTTTGGAGAGCTTGAGGCGGGGGAGGTCGGGGGGGAGGTGGGAGCAGAGGTACGTCTCGGCGGCGGAGAAGAGCTCGTTGGGGGAGAGGCCGTCGCGCTCCTCGATGAGGAGGGAGGCGGGGGAGGGGCGGCGGGGGAAGAGGCGGCGGAGGAGGGAGAGGAGGAAGCGCTGGGCGGGGAGGGGGAGGAGCTGGTTCAGCATGGTGTGGAGGAGCATGATGGAGGCGGAGATGGAGGCGTACATCGAGAAGAGGGTCGAGGCGGGGGGCATCATGTGAGACATCATCGACACTGCCATTTTGCGGAATACAACTACAATCACACACACACAGACGAACCCACTACTTATACCCCTCTCTTCATTCATTGTTAATAGACTTTTTTTTAAGTCTCTTAGAGCATCTATCCGTCCATGTTTTTTGGCAAGAGTATGAATGTAGGCCCAGACCCATTTTTATTAATTTTTTACTTCATACTCTTTCTCAAGAGCACAACAGTCACATCCATATTTTTTCGTAATAGCATGCTCAAGGGTCACACCATACTATTATTTAATTTAAATACTTCAATTACTAAATACATTTCCACAATATTAATGCATTAATAATACCCGAAATACTATTACAAATCACTAAAAAATAAAATCTAGTACATAATTAAACTCCTAAAAAATAAAAATTACATAATTAAATCCTAAAAAATACATCCGTGGAAATTTAAAGAAGACTAGCCCGATGGTGGTATCCCCAATATTTGTCGGAGAGCTCGTATCATTGTAAAATGTGAATCAAGTTGCTCGGGAGCCATCCAAGACGTATCGGCCATATTAGCTTGAGCCAAAAGGGCCCACAACGTGTTGTTGGGGGGTGGAGGCGGCACAAAGGGAGCGGGAGCTGGCACGGCAGCTGGGGTCGCGGCGCGATGGCGGTTGGTCGTCGCCTGTTTCCTTCCTGGCAGCCGGTGTTGAGAACCGCTCGAGCCTGCGTCGGGGCTACCCAAGTGAGCTCCGGAAAGCTGGCTAGCCACTTCATCCTCGCCGGCGTCAGATAGGGAAACCGACCTCGACCGTTTGCAAGTGGAGCTGGAGGAGGATCCAACGCCTCCCTTATACTTCAGATGATGACGCACCTCGTACCAAGCGTTGAGATGCTTGAATGGTTTGTAGTGCATTGACTGGTAGGTCTTCAAGGTGGTCGTGATCACGTCGACCTCGCTCGTGTCGCTTCCTGCCGACGCTTGTTCCTGGAGGTAATACCCTTGGAACATTTAGATTTCTTCGTTGGCTCTTCTGATGACATTGCGCACCATGCTCTCATTGCGCTCGATGGTTCCGTTCGGTCGGTTGGCATTGTACCGGAGTGTGACGCGGGACCAAAACTTGTCCACGGTTTGGTTCATGCCTACCTCCGCATCTTCGGAGATTCTCAAATAGGCTTTGAATAAGCTCTACATCTCCCTCGGAGTGTACGGGGTGCGGACGTTGGGGTCACTGGTACTGCCACAAGTACGAACACGGGTGCTACGAGGAGGAGGAGTGTCGGAACCGCCCTCCGGAATTTTGAACAACGATGGCGCCGAGCCACTCCCTCCCGAGCCTTGTTCGGGTGCCCACCCGTATTGGCCATCGGGGGCATCTTGCTTGTCCACCGGGTAAGGCAGGTAGCCGCCCGGAATTTGAGAACCTTGGGTTTGAAGAGGGGGCGAGAATTCCGTATCCGGACTAGGGAATGGTGTTGGGCCGAACCATTCGTGGTTCCATCCGTGGGAGTCGGGGGTGATCGCCGGAGCCGAACATTTTTTGCAAGAGTGAAAGTGTGAGAATTGATGAGAGAATTTAGATGAGAATTTGTGTAGTGTGGTGGAAAAATTTTTGTGTGGAAATGAGAGTATTTATAGATGAAAATGTGAATTTTGGGGTACAAAAATGAAAAATAAATTAAAAGTGGAGAAAAAATGGGTATATTTATTGAGAAGTGGGAAAATATTTTTTTTTATTTAAAATCGATTTTTTAATTTTTTTTTGAATTAAAAAAATGAAAATAACCAACTTCATTGTCGTTGGCCAATGAAACAACGCCACGTCGCCCTGCTCTTGGCACGGCGGTGCTCGATGCTAAGAGCAGGGTCGTGCCGACGGCAAGAGCACAGCGGCAAGCAGCTGCATGCCACGCCGTCGGCACGGTAGCCCGCCTTAGCAACGAGCACCGTTGCAGTTGCTCTTACGTTATTCATTAAAACTTGTGTTAATTCAATACTCTCTATTTTAATAGGATGGGGGGAGTATTATTTTTATTCTTCTAATTTTATTTAATAATGAAATAGAAACAATAGTTATTCTCTGAATTAGACAACCTGCAAAATTCAATCAGAGCTTAATTTCATCTAATATTCTCTCGGTCCATGAAAAGTATGAGTTATTTCCTTATTAATCCGTACTTGAAAAGTATGAACATTTTAATTTTAAAATATGTAAACAACACATTATCTTTGCACATCAATTTATTTACAATTTATGTCATTACGCTACACTATTAATGGAATAGTGGGGTAGAGTATACATTAACTTAATTTAGTACTTATATACGAAAACTCTTGGTTTATCTAATGTTTTCCTTTTTTCAGGAAAGAAGGGAATAATAAAGTAATTAGAGCGACCAATTGGTTGATCTCCCAGTTCAGGAATAGAACGGAAAATAATTTCAGCTAATTGGCACAAGTTTATTTTACAAACAGCATATGGCTTCCACAAAAATTGCCCCTGAAAAGTTTTTCAGTTTTAGCAATGATTAATTCGCATTCTCACACAATAAATTCATAATGTTTACTTTATTATAATACCAATTGACATATACTCCATACATTATACCCCGCACATAGAAAGTAGTAATCTTTCCGCCCCACTTTAATAATTCCCATTTATCTTTTTTTATTGTCTCATTTTAAGAGTTTCAGTTCAAATATTCCATAAATGGTGATAAGCCTCACATTTCATCAATCTTTTTCCACTCATTTGATTATAAAACTAATACCCCCGTCCTATAACATATGTGTACTTTCCCCACAAAAAATATGTGTATTCTATTTTTGGAAAGTTATATCAATTTAAAAATATTGGTCTCACTATCCACTAACACTATTTAACTACCATTCTCTTCATCTCTCTTACTTTACCATACCATTCTCTTCCTCTCTCTTACTTTACCAATTTTTTTTAATTCCTGTGTCATATTCTTGCCATATTTTTATGGGACATGGGGAATATATAAAAGTAGGACTCACGTTCCACTATTTTTTCCATTAATTTTCCTTTACATTCTTAAAACTCGTGTCAAACTCAAATAGACTCCTAAAGTGGAACAAACGGAATATTTTTTATGAAAATGTCGTCATACAAAACTATAAAATTATAAATTCATTAACATTCACATAAGAGCATCCATAATAGCAGGCGTCCGACCGGCGAGCGGGACGTTCGTCCGAGACGTCCAATATTGGGGCAGACGAGCGTGCGAAGGAAGAGCCAAACGGACGACCTCTTGTCTGTCGGATAAGGCGCTCGTCCGTCGGCTCGTCCGCTATTATGGGTGCTCGACGGATGTCCCAACGGACGAGAGCATTTTTCGTTTGTTTTTTTAATTTCAACTCTATACATCCGGCTCGCTGCACCCCGTTCGACTAGCGGCAAACTATAAAGATTCAAGGCATACTAAACTTTGTTTAAATTGTTGTTTTTTTGTTGCATTGTATTATTGTAATTTTTTTATTTAATAAAATTATTATTGCACTTTCTCCGCCGTATTCGTGTCGAAATTTTAAGTCCGTAATTGCGTATTTGTGAATTTGTGAATTTTTATTATTGTGTTTGTCCACCGGGATGTCCTAGTGCTTGTCCAATATTGTGCAGTGGGATGTCCTAGTGATGTGGCAGTGAGATGAGAAGTCCTAGTGATGTGGCAGAAGGTGTTTTTAAGAAGTCCTAGTGCTAGTCCGTGGGGAAGTCCTTTCTATTGTGGATGCTCTAAATTACCTTTACTTATTTGGAAAAAAATAATTTAATTCGACAAAGTTATACCACTAGAATTTAAAATTTTTGAAATATTCTTGGACTACCAACGGTGATTAATGGATAAGTGTCATTAGAGATTAAAAATTATACATCATAATAACATTAGATTTTCTTCATCTTAAAACTGAATTTACGACATTATAACGCTAAATGCATTATATGCAAATTATTTGAATATGGTTAAAACTCGCGAGAAAAAAAAAACGTTATCACTTCTCATAACTGATTGTTGTAAAAATCGACAAATTAAAGCGACCGCTTAATATAAAAATTAATTAAATTTGGTTATCACATAACATTAATCATAGTTATTGATATCATGATAATAACATTGATATTTGATCCTGATTATACCTTATATCTAATTTTTTTAATTACAGTCGATTTAAGACATCAAATTATAGAAGTGGATATGATGATGTGCCAAATGATAAAAGAGTTGAAGTCCTTGTGCGCGTGCACAGTGAGACCAAATATAATTACTATTTATAGTATGTAATCATTTACTTATAATAAGGTTAATTGGTGGAGTAGTAAAGTTTATTAAATTATAATATTCGTGCTCATGGTGAAAAAGTGCTCACACCAGTTATAATTGTAATAATTGCATGCGTGCTTTCAATTTGAAATTAAGGAAGACAACTACAAATTGTAATTTTCCTTGCTTTTATATGAGAGTATTAAATTATACTTTAATAGTAGAAAAATGTAGTAAGAAACAATTTCAGCATGCTGGAATAGCATTATTTCTTATGCTTCTTTTGATAAATGGTTGTGCATGATGGTGAGAGGATTGGAGAATAAAATCAAGTGACTTAATAATTGTGTAAATTAAAGTAAATTTGAAATCAAGTGACTTAATAATTGTGTAAATTAAAGTAAATTTGGAAGTCTCATGTTGATATACCCAAACAACATCACACACACAAATAACTAAAATTATTAAATTTGCTTTACAACGTCAGGCAGCAACAAAAATCGACATGGAACAAATTTCACACACGTTTCGAGTTGAGATTGGCGGCATGAATTAAGTTGTACTATGTCCTAAATCCTAATATTATAATATGGGGTCACTATAATTATAATATCAAAAAATTAATTATCCGATTCCAACCAAAGCAAAATATTGCTATGCAAGTTTCTGAGAATTGGCTTTCAGATTTTCAAATCTTCTAAATTTTTTGATTTTTTGGAATTTCAGATTTCTTAGTAGGATCAATTTTCTTATTAAATTCTCAAATTTTCGGATTCATAGTTTTGGATAATTTGTTAGGTTTGGATTCAATTTTAATCAAAATTCGTAGTACTATAGTATATGAGTCGATTAATATTAGTCCTAATCAAAATTCAAAAGTGGGCAATTCTGAAAAGTAGCAAAGGAAGAGAGCAAAAAGTGAATTTGTCCTCTTTCATTATTTTAACAAATTTGTACGTGGAAATACAGCCAGCAATTTCCCTCTTTTCTTCTATCCCATGTGATGTTATATTTCTATTACATTACACCCAATGGTACAATGTAAACTTAATTTTCGGATAAGAAAGAGAAAAATTGACTTTAGACATCTAGGTGTGCTGGTTGATTCTGGGCCGTTGGATGCTGGTGATCTGCAATGTGGGGGTGACACCTGTCCTAACCTAGTATTGAGTTTCTAATAAGGGAGAGCAGTGAGGTGGTCCAAAACTAGCATTGGAGTGTAGCATAGATTTGTAAAAGGAGAATCTTCAATCAGTGATTTTGTAGCAAATTTTTTCTATAATTTTGATTTACTATAAAGAGGAAGAGGTACAGTCCCATGAATTCTTTGGCAGATTGGATTGATTAGCCAATGGGGATCTTTTGTAAGAAAAATACCCTATTTGTGTAATAGAATCTGTGGAGTTTCACATGGGGGAGTCTCACATCACCCAAGATAGATAAAGGGGGCTCTATCATAGGTGTCAATTTAATATTGCCTCTCTTTTTGGCAAACTAATCACATTCCACTATGGTTTGATGTGTTCCAAGAGGCAGAAGAGTATCCACTATAGCGGACAAGCCTAGTAGCTCCACACTCTTTTTTTTTCATAGCCCCATTTTATTTGTTCGTGCCCATAAAATAAGTTATCTGCAGCTATAAGGTGGACACTTCCAATAGCCCCAAATTTTATATCTACTTTTCATTTAATTTTATTTTTATTTATTTTAAATCAATTATAATAAAAAATTATCAGAATGTAAATAATTAGAAAACGAGGTAATTGAGACCGAATATTCATTGTATTATGAAACCGAGAAAATTTTACAACGAACATTTAAAAACAATACAAATAAAAACTGCACATCTAGGGTCTCCCTCAAGACTTCGTGGGGGCCATGGGCTGCAGTATAGGGGCGGGATGCGGGATGCGCGATCCAGACGCGGCCGACGATAGGCGGGAGTAACTTCCAGCCACTCTAGCGCTTCGGATAGAGGCCTGTTGTCCCGAAGGGCGTGGGCGCCTAGAGTGTGTAGTAGAGGGCTCTTCGGTTTGCTCGTCGTTGAGGTCGATTGATTGCGAGCCGCTGCCGCTGCTGTAGTCCCCGACTATGTTGTGTCTAGTACGCTTCGCCCCAGGAGCTCCAGTCCGCTCTTGCGCACAGATGGCCTTGAATTTCGGACAGTGCTCGAGAACAAGATACTCCTCCCACATTGTGAACTTCGGCCAGTTTTCCGTGTTGAATAGGCTCATAGACAGTGCCTTCACGTCGGCTTCGCTTCGGCCACTCTCAGCATTGAGCAGGTTGTTATCGTATATGCCTGCGAACTGCTTGGTGGCCGCCAAAATCCTAGACCACTTTTTGCGGAGCTGTTCCCCGTCACGCGGTTTGGCGCCTTGAGGTTTGAACTCGTTGTATGCCAACATGACGCGCTTCCAAAAGATCCCCTCGGTCTGATCGGTTCCCATTATGGGGTCCGATGTGACGGCATCCTACGCCTGCGCCAAAGCAACGGACTCTGCTTTGGTGTAGAGCGTGACCCATTTACCGCCGGCTTCCGGCGCCGCTGCCCTTGCCGCCACCGCCGGTGCTGCCCGAGCCGCCGCCACCGCCTTCCCCGCTGCCGGCGCCGCTGCCACCGCGGCTGCCGCCTCTTCCGCCGCCCCCGCCACCACTGCTTCCACCCGCTCTCGTTGGAACAGGGGTATCCATGCGCGCTGCCAGCGTATCCTGTATGCCCGGACTGAGCAGACCCATCATCGTCTCCAGTGCATCTCGATCTGCATCTGTGAAAGGAGGTTGGCTGGATTGGAAAGGGGTCTCCGGACGCGAATGGTTAAGCGCGTCGAGGTTGGGTCTGTAATCTTCAAACGCCGAGCGACTCAAATTCCTCTGAAAAGGTTGGGGCGTGGGAGAAGACTTCCACGGCTGAGATGGAGGAGGGGTTGGACTCGATCCCCACGGCTGGGACGGATTGCCGCTATATCCCGACGACTGGGAAGGATAGCCGACATATCCCGATTCGTCAGTGTCGGGTGATTCGTCGTCTCCACCGTGCATTTTTAGAGAGTGAAAGTGTAGAGATTGAATGAATGGAGAGTGTGTGAAAAGGGGGTAAAATGGGTGGTGGAGGGGTGGTATTTATAATAGAATTTTTGAAAAAAAAATTTACCGGGCGGCCGGTGCACTATAGGCGCGGCGATCAGGCACCGGCGCGTCCTCGCACAACTCTCGGCGGAGGCCCTTCCGCCCCGGAAATGCCTTCCGCCTCAGGGCGGACGTCCTCGCCACTATAGATCGGCGGGGCGGCGGAGGGAATTGGGCGCCGCCGCCCTATAGGGCGCTGCCGCCCCTATAGTGGATACTCTTGTTATTGCAGGATTAGGACAAGTTAACAACAATTTGATGGTGGAGGTATTTAATGGTATCCAAGTGTACCGGATCGACTTGTCTGGATTTGTGCAAGTTAAACAAATTTTGTTGTCTCATCTTCCGACTTCAAGCCATGTAGAGGAGAAGCCGGAATTTTGATTTTAAGGAGCTTAAATATCGTTGTCGCTAGAACAACTGCAATATGAGTAAACAATAAAAAATGATGCGAGAGATATGAATAATGAGAGATTGATCAATAGAAACTAGAGAGGTGTTAGTATCAAATGAATCCATATATTTATATTTATATTTATATTTATATTTATATTTATATTTTTTGTTTGCAAGTATCATTATTTAGTGATACTAACAAAATTTTATGATAGAACTAAGGAAACAATAAAAATAAACATGTGGAGAATGAATACAAAACAATACAATTGAATAATTATTTTGTGAAGATATTTTTTAATGATCTTAAATTAATATTTTTTATGTATATATTAATGGTAAAATTGTAAAAGCAACAAAAATAAATAAGAAGAGAATAAATACAGAAACGGTGATATATAATTTTGGATTGCAATGATTATTAATTAATGATATGAAATTACTCCCTATATTCAAACAAATGGGAAACAACAAACATGATAAATGGGAAATACTAACAAAAAGTAATAAAATAGGACTTCTATTGGGGATCGGAGGGAGTACTTGTTAATCTAATCTAAAAATAGCTCCAATTTGAATATCATTATGATTTTTGTATGAATATACAATAATATAAACGTAGGCAAATGTATACTCCCTCCGTTTCTTTAGAAGTTACACCATTTCTCTTTATCTCTTTTTAAATTTTTATTAGGTTTTTTTTATTGAAAATATATTCTCTGTCCCTTTTGTTTTTATCGACATTGTCACTTATCTTCTAACTAATTTTCTCTAATTAGTTATCTTTCTTGTGCAAATATCTTCGTCAATATTACAATTTCTTTCGGCAACCAACATAAAAAAGAACTCGCAAATATTGTTAATGCTGTTTTGATCCTTCCAACATTAAACTCCTACTAGCTTCGCCTAATATAGCCAACTATCCTAATCCAATTCACCTTGCATAGATCTATAAATTCTATGATTTGTATGTTATCACCATAAATATTTCTTGCATGTGGTATATGAGTGATTGTATAAAAGGATAATACTAGTAGTATATCTCACAATGCAAAAAGATTTTTTAGAAAAAAATTAAAGGATAGGTGATTAAAGGAGTTGGATCATGGCCGATGATTGATCAATCGAAATTATTAATCGAATCTATTCCATCAACATAAGAAACCAAATTGCAAAGGCTCCACTTGGTTCAATCATCCGTTTGGTCGTATTAAACTTCAAAAAAATTGCAAATAAAATTTTTCTTTCACATATTTGCTTTATGCTACTCACACATATTGATATTGCACATTGTTGAGAGGAATAACCTAATTCTAAGGCGCAGCAGATAAACAAACCTCCCAAATTGCGAGAATATGATAGGAGCACAATATAATACTCCCTAATGTGGACGAATGAATAATATGATAATGAGAAGCGATAATAAATAATGCTATCAACAAGAATATTTTACGTGGAAAACTCTCTTTACTGTGAAGAGATAAAAACCACGAGACCCACCGATCTACCACACATCTGCGCGGAACAATATGCTGAAACTCATATAGTCAAACTCCAAACTTTCCTTAAATCATTATCTGAGACTAATTCCAATAATTTACTGCAGACGAAACGACTTTAATACACTTTTTTCATGAACATTATATGTTCTGGATGAAGCAAATGTTTTTGCAGACAAACCTAAAGTGGTTCGTGGCTTTTTCTGCAATTGTACTACTATTAAAAGAAAATAAACTCTTCAATAAACTCATAGTATTAAAATGTTGTAAAGAAAAGGCATGAAATACCCTCTCCCCAAACCCCCAAAAAACAAAAATTAATAATACTTCTATACTAACTAGGACAATATCCGAAGTTAAAGTACAACCTGCACAATAACATGGAGATGATGACCGTGAACAGTGCACAAAAGACAATATACTTGGTTTCTGCTGTAGACAGTGGAGTACTCATTACTACAAATTATAACAAACTCCTTCCCTCCATTTTAAATGGGTTATTTTTTTATTTGTTACGAGATTTTATATGTATTGTTATTTTATTAGAGAGAAAATAAAGTAAGATATATAGTGATATTTCTATTTTATTAAATCTATCATTTGGAGTAATACAGGATTCCCAAAAACATTCCAAATAATTTAGACTCAATTTAATTAGTAAAATCAAGCTTGACCCAAGTCCAATCTCCATGGACCTCTAATCTCCTACTCTGGCCCATAAAAACTCTATACTCCTTTCATCCTAAAAAAATATAGTAATATTTGAAACAACACATAATTAATGCATAATTGGTATAGTAAGAGTGATGAGAAAAAGGATATAGTTATTAGATGTGGGATTCAGATTATTATTATTGTTTAAAGTTGGGCCACAGTGGTATAAGTTGTATATAAATTGATGTATATAGGTAATGAGTTTGGTAGAACTTTTCATAAATGGAAATGAGATATTTTTATAGGATGAACGAAAAAAGAAAGTTTCTTTATTTTTACGGGTGGAGTATTAAGGAAACTACACATGAGACAAAGGACATTATTCCTCATAAATTTCGTGAGGTGGACGAAATTTTCAGCTCCTCCTAAAGGTGAAGTTCTGTCCTGTTTTTAGCCTAATTCTTTTAAATTTTGATAACCTTTGTCCACCTAAAGAATAATCCTAGTTTGGGAAACAGATTAGATTAGATTAGAAGATATGTGGTTGAATATAAAGAAATTGATGTAAAGATGTAGCAAGCAACTGACAATATTCCAATAACTACTTTTTCTTTCAATCTTTGTCTTACTAATATCCTTAATATTTGTAGAGATCTCCAAGAACGAGTCCACTAGAGCATTTGCAAACTCAGGGTAATTAATATGTTGTGGCAAAAGCTTAATCTGTCAACAAACAGTATTAGCCTTACATATTGCAGTAAATGCAAAATCTTGATCATCATATGAAGACATGGCAAGTGTAGAACCTGACGACATTCGCTTGTTTGAATTATTAGCCTCTGCATTTCCTCTATAAGTGTACCGGTAGCAACAGGATCATGCCCAGGTGCATCCAATGCCGATACTCCCATCTTTGGCAGGCAAACTTTAGATGACAACTTATTCAACTTTTCTGCAATAAATGCAGCTACTTTCTTATTTTCGTCCACTGTCGTTCGCATCAATGTAACCTGGGAAGAAAGATACACAGTCATGAATAGTATACAGCTTAGGCAAATTGGACAGTGAGCACCAAAATATATTATTGTTACTCATCAATGTCCACTGTTCTACAACTTCTTTGACTAAACAACTCTGCTATTAGAGGCAGCAGCAGCTAAGGAAGCTATATTATTTTCACATGCATGACCCCAAAACTATCATAGGATGGGGCTTTGGAAACTAAGGGTCAGAGGCTTTTAGTTTAATTAGATTGTAAAATTTGTGACTATGGAGATTATAGAGAGAAAAAGACAAACCGGGTGAGGGAAAACCATCACCTGTTCATTGTGTTCATACAACTTTCTTTGCTGAAACTTAGAAGGTACTGTGTCTTGGGATCCAAAATTCACCATATCCAATGCTCCAACACTGAGAACTAAAGGTATTTTCTTCTCTATGATGGCATCAAAGCGGGAGGGATCACATGCCATGACACCTCCGACAATGTAATCTGCCACCTCAGTTGTTGTAATATCCAAAACCCCCTATGTGACAGGAAGAAGCAAATAATAGAGAATTAAAAAGTTAGATAGCCAATAGTTACAACAGTAAATAGTTTCTGTTATGGTAAGAGTTTATTTAGATATACGTAT
This sequence comes from Salvia splendens, assembly GCF_004379255.2. Lineage (NCBI taxonomy): Eukaryota > Viridiplantae > Streptophyta > Magnoliopsida > Lamiales > Lamiaceae > Salvia > Salvia splendens. The sequence continues at coordinate 19,135,436 of NC_056047.1, read as the reverse complement.
TCGAGATACAAATATGGAAACACTGAAGGAGGTAAAAATACCTGTATAAATCCTCCTCTAACTAGATCCTCCATAGCTCTCCCTCCAACCCCAGTAGCATGAAAGACTAAGGTCTCATACCCTTCTCGAGCCAACCTGTCTTTGTGTAATACACCCACTTTTTCTACCCTTTTTATTTATTCTTGTAGTGACATCGTTTGTGCACCCGGAAAATTTTTGCCTTTGTTTCGTTAGTTGATAGAAGGACATATCATTTTGGGCCTATAACAATTATTCTTTTTCTACCCCTAATTTATTTAATTTTCCAAGCCCAATTCATTTTATTTGAAACTACATTTTGAAGCCCAATTGGAGATGAAAACTGCCACATATTACTCTCAATAACCAGACAAAAAAAGGGAACCAAATCAGTTTTACTTTCAACGTGAGACCATCTACATACCTTCGGTCTTCTTCACGTTTCATCAGATTCAATCAATTCAAAAAAAAAACAGAGAGTTAGAAATTAGAGAAAGAGAGATGACAGGCGCTGTGTTTTGAGAGAGTTTGGATGGAGGGAGAAGAGATGACGACGGAGTGATCCACGGGCTCGGCGACGGCGGATAACAGCAGGTGAATACGGAGCCGACGGCTGTCAGGTTCGGCAACAACTGCCGCGACTCACGGCAGCGCTGCGATGCGAGAGAACAGAGAGGGAGCTTGGTCTCAACACAAGCTACACACACTCAAGTCAATGAATTCCAAATCTGAGAGAGAGAGAGATCCGAGAAGTTTTCAAGTATCAATTGAGAAAGCGACGGTGAATAGCGGCGGCGCCGATTGCCGCTGAGGTAGGAGGGAGAAGGCGAACGACGACGAGCCGGCGGGGAGAGCAGCAGCAGCAGCCGCGGTTGCTCATGACGGACAGCAGCAATAATGACGGAAGCGGCCGGAGCAGAGGTGGCGAAGGGAAGAGCTGGCCAAGAACAGAGGAGAGTTGGCGATGACGGCGTGACATCGAGCGGGCCTGAGCAGCAAGACAACGGTGGAGCTGCGAAGTGAGGAAGGGGGACGGCGATGTACGGAGGTAGAAGGAGAGAAAGAGAATTACCGAGGAGGCGGTGTGGTGAGCTCGTCGCTGTGAACGCGGTGGCTGTGGCAGAAATTGAGACCGGAAAGATGGAGAGAATACGAAAGCATCGGCGACGGCGCTGCAATACGGAGCGTGGGGCAGCGGCGACGGGGAGACCAGGCTGAACGGAGGCGGCGCAAAACGCCGAGAGGGAGATAAAGAAGAAAAAAAGTTAGCGTTGAATTGAGGAGAGGAAACTGATTTGGGTGCTTACTGTGAGAAAGAGAATGCGTTGTGAATTTGGGTATTTTCCTGATTTGGATTTGAGAAAGAGAGGTTAGGGTATGCAAATTTGGGACCCTCTGATTTTACGCAAGAAAGAGGAGAGAAAAGAGAAGGATTGGGGTGTTCTGGCGTGTGAGAAGAAATTGAAGATAGAAGGGGGATTTTGGAGAAGAAAGAATTTTGTAGTGTTAGCTCTATTCACTTTTTTTTGTTGGTTGTTGGACTATTAAGTTTTGATCTAAGCAATATGAATAAATAGTAGTTTGGGCCGGAGTTATGTTTAAAGAGGTTGAGTTAATGATTGAATTACGAGACTTGGCGGCTTGTTTATTTGAGTTGGAGTGGAATTAGAATACGAGAATGATGAGAGCTCGGACGGAGTCAATAGAAGGATGAATACGACATGTGCTAAAGTCATCAAAAATTTAGAATTTCCTAAAAGGGATCGAAGGGTTAGATTTATACATGCATACACTGTTGAAATTAAATTATATTCTTAAAGTCTAATTTTTGCATATTATGTACTTTTAAAAAGGTTGATTTTTGCATGCTATTTGAGATCGGAATGGAAAGATGAGTTGCGGATTTTAAGTGAACGAGGTGGACTTTCTTTTTAAATAAGGATTATGTCCTAAGTATATTTATTTTTGCGAAATATGCTTGTCATGCCATATTTTTGTGTTGCTATGGGACCTATCTGAAGTGGCTTTTGCCATGTATGGTTAATCGAATTCGGATCTGACTAGGGAGTGAATCCTTACTCAGGCTAGTGTACACCCCGTAGATCGTGCGCTATCTCTTTGAGTTGGCCGGTCTAGTGGCTTGGAATGTGGTCACATTCCTTGTCATATATGTTCAGATATGGTATGGTGATGTTGATGATGTTGAGGTTGATGGTGATGATGATGTTGGTAAATGTTTTAGTGACTCGAGCCCTTTCAAAGTTAAAACCCCGAGGTCACTCGTTAATGGCATGATAAATATTTTTATTGAAAATATTTTCGGCATGAGTCCACTAAGTGCATCAAGTACTCAACCTGCATGTGTTTTTCCTATGTGCAGGTTGAGCGGTGACGAGTGCGGTGGGTGTTGAGCATGAAAGTGAAGAAGATACTAAATAAAATTTTCTGAATATATTATGTCTTCATACATAATAGTATTCTACCCTCGAATGCTTCCGCTAAATATTGTTTCTTTTGAGTTCGTGTATTGTTGAGATATTTCATTTGGAGTTGTTGATTGTTGAAATAGTACTCTGATTTGATTTGAGCTATTCTAACTCATTTTGAGTTATGGTCGAGTTGTGTTGATTTCCCCATTTCTTCCTCGCGTCTTATTCTTAGAAAATGCGGGCGTGACAGGGCGTGGAATTGTAACCCCAAACATAGTTAAACCAACCGTACCCTTAAGAGAAGCAGTAGCAGCAGATGCTTTGGAATCAGCATTCCAGTAAATGCAGAAGCAGCGACTCTACTCACATTATTAATGCCACAAATGTCAACCACCGACGGAAACAACACCAAAGCTGATGTTCCCACATAAGGTTCAGTCTGTCCACTAGCCACAGTTGACACAATCAGCTTTGGGATTCCAAGAGGAAATTAACGACGTCCCCCCACTCCACTCCACTTAGAGGTCTCCAAACCGAACCGAACCGGACGAACCGGCCCGGAACAGTCATCGGCGGTTTCGAACCAGAACCGGAACCATCGGCGGCGGTTCGAACCGGGACCGGAACCGCCGGTTCCGACGGACCGGTTCAGGTTTGCGAATTTTGAAGAACCGTAACCGGCGGTTTCGAACCGGCGGTTCCCGACAACTCCTGACACCTTTTCAGGCCTACTTCCTAGCCTTTTCAGAAACCGCTCCCGCGGCCGCCAGTTTGGGCAGAAACCGTTGACGGAAACCGCCGGTTCCGCCGTGGTTTTTAAAAATTTGAAATTTGAAATTGACGAAAAACCGGCGGTTCCGGCGGTTCGGCCGTTATTTTCAAAAATTAATTTTTTTTAATCACAATTTTCCCCTATAAATACCCCACATCCTCTTCATTTCTACTCACCCCATTCTTGTGTTAATAAAAATTTCTCTCTCAATCTCAATTTCTCTATTCTCCATCCTCATTCTCTCAAGTTGTTTACGTTATTTGCGCTCATAATTTACTCACGTTGTTCACGTTATCATCTTCACACAATCACACTACTCTCTATTCTCCACTTTCAATTCCATAAATATTTATATCATGTCTTCATCTCGTCGTGGTGGTGATCGGGGCAAGGGAATTGCCCAAGATCAAAGTGATACTCGTCGTCGACGTGCCCCTTCTAGAGCACAAGTTGCGGAGGAGGTGGGAAGGCTAGCCGCTCTTCGAGCTCAAGTAAGTTATAATATGTTTTAATTTTTTGTTAATTCATTTTTATTAAATTCATAATTTCATTTTTCAACATCTATGTGTCTATGTGTTTTTATTTTTGTGTTAGTATTTTTACTTAGTTGTATAACTTTCGTAGGAGGAAGAAGATCGAAATGCGGCCTTGTTACTTGCCCTAGCTGACGACGACCAACAAGGGGGGCATTCACATTCGGCTTCGCGTTTCGAGTACGATGTGACTCTATCGTCGGACGAAGGCGATGATGGATCGCATCAATTTCCCCCTTCTAGCACCGGCCAAGTTGGCGACAATGATGAGGAGGAGGCCGATGCTCCTCCTCCCGCAGGACGACAAAAGAAAAAGATGCCTCCCAAGTTGAAATCCGAGATTTTCACCAAATATTTCAAGAAGGTCCCGGTGGTAATTTCAAATCCTAATGATCCGACCACTACCGTTGAGACAAGTGAGTTCAAAGCATATTGCAACTATTGCGATAAAGTCTATCCATATGTTATTGGTGAGGGATATGGTACTCTCCATCGCCATTTGAAGGCAAAACACCCCGTGGAATATGGGCATTCTAAGTTCCAAAGCCAAATAAACTTCCCCGCCGGCTCATCGTCTCAAATAGGTACGCCGCTATTTAAATATGATCCGAAAAATGTTACCGATGCTATGGTAAGATGGGCGGCAATGAAACATTTCCGTTCAATTTTTTTAATGACAAAAAATATGAAGTTACTATGCAAACCGCTTTTAATGTTGCTACAAAGAGAATTTCCCCCTCTACTGCTCAAAGATCTAACAACCGTCAGTTTTTTGCTCCGATGTGTGGACGGATTCTTTCCAACGAAATTCTTACATGGGAATTTCATGCCATTTTATAGACAATAGTTGGTCTTTAAATAAACGTTTAATTGGTTTTAGACAATTTCCTTCCCCACACACCGCACAAGCAATTGCATCTTTAATTATTCAAGTTTTGAATGAGTATGAGTTATGAAACAAGATATTTTCGGTTGGTTTTGATAACGCAACCGCTAACACCGCAAGTATATCTGATTTAATTGCGGCTTACTCCCCGGCGATAAGTGGTAAGTATTTTCACCAACGATGTATTTGTCATATTTTAAACTTATGTGTACAAGATGCTTTGTCTTTATGGCAAAGACATATTCAACCTATTACTACAGCTGTATCCTTGATCCACTGGAAGCCTCAAATTGGCAAGGCGTGGAAGAAGTATTGCCACACGAAGAAAATAAGGTACACAACTTTTACTTTAGACGTGTCTACTAAATGGAACTCTACATATGATATGTTGCATTCTACATTGGAGCATATAGAATATTTAGTCGATTTTTATAGAACTTACCCTGTTGATGATTTATATCTAACATCTTCTTGTTGGGATCAATGCATGAGCTTGTTTAAGTTATTCAAAGGTTTTCGAAATGCCACTATTGAGTTATCGGGTGTGTATTATTGCACATCAGTTCGTGTTTTAGAACATTGCATGATCATATCACTTGGTTTTAAAACTGCAATGAAATATTCCACAAACAATCTTGAGTTCGACTTGCGGGCTCTCTTTCACGATTACGAAGCCAAGTACAACCGTACCCACCAAGTGAGACCTAGACCCCCCGTCAAACACATAACTTTGGCTTCTTCCAAGTTGATGACCCCGACGCCCAATCCCAATTGGCGGACCTATACGGCTTCAGCAGCGGAGGAAGGACGGCAAATTCGACAAGTGAGTTAAACTTATATTTTGACTCACACTTTTCATTCAATGAGGAAGAAGGAGGTCCCGTTCCCCAACAAATCGACGTCCTAGATTGGTGGGGATCACACGAGAAAGATTTTCCCATCCTTGCATCAATGGCCAAGGAGATCTTTTCGGTTCCGGCTTCCACTGTCGCCGTCGAGTCCGCCTTTAGTGTTGGAGGCAACGTCTTGGACGACAGAAGAAGTAGACTCACCGGGTAAAACATGGAAGCCACCATGTTACTTGATGATTGGTGCTTCGCCGAAATTAGAGACCAAGAACCGGATTGTAACAATCAAGTAGTACAACCCGACCAAGACTACTTCCCCGACGAAGAAGAGTAGGCGCGCCGCCAATTCCTACGATCAAGCCAAATAGGTAAGAATGGTAAGAGAACTACATTGACTTTGATTCCAAAATGCAATTGAGCATTGAGGATACGTAGGCATTTCAACTTAAATTTTAAATTTAAGTTGAGCTCAAGTCCTTTTCCTTTATTTTTTCCCCCTTTGTTTCGAATATGTAATTTGTAAATTGTAATCAAGACTTTAAGTCTTTTGTAATTTATAATTTTTAAGTTGTAATTTGTAAATTTTAAGTTGTAATTTGTAGTTTTAAAGTTGTAATTTGTAAATTTTTAGTTGTAATTTGTAATTTTAAAGTTGTAATTTGTATCAATAAAATTGCATTTGTACATCGCTTTATTCTAATTTTATTTATACAAATATATTTACATTTTTTACTTGAATTACAAATTCACAATGTATAAAAAAAATTGAACCGCCAAACCGGACGAACCGGCCCGGAACCGGATATGCAACGGCGGTTCCGGCGGTTCATGGTTCAGGAACCGGAACCGCCGAACCTTGGCCGGGCCGGTTCAGGTTCACTTATTTTTTGAACCGGAACCGGCGGTTCCGAACCGTGGTGACGTCTAACTCCACTCCACTTCCTCCAACCCCAATAACTCCAGCAAGAACTCGATCCGCATGAGCCCTGACTTGCAGAGGAAAGCCTGAATAGCTTTGCCTCTATCATCAGGAACCTGCTGATTACCAAGCATCCCTGCTTCAGCACAGCACGAGAGGATGTCCCTTTTCCACACAAAATCTAAATCATCACAACTCTCAATAACTTTTTGGAAAAGTAACAAAAATGGTAATAAATGAGTCGAAATTAAAACCTTTGAGGAAGAATTAGCCGAAAACAGGTTGAGATTGTCTCGAATTTGACTGCGCGAGGAATCGAATCTCATCAAGCTTCGTGTCAGCTGTGCCAATGCAGAATACTTGCATAATGTTGTTGTTCTTCATATCTTCCATTGTTGAAACCTCAAACGAAATCTGTGAATGTGAAGGGGTTGTTGGTAGTTGAGCTGAGTGTGTATATTTCATACAGTGATTCTGAGTTGCTGGAGCCAAATTAATTATATTTATAAATTTATAAATATCATTAGTTAAGTTTACAAATTCAATCTAGTGTTAATTTTTGGAGTTTAATTGATTTGACAATAATTCAATCAGTTTTTGATTAAATAATTTTTTATTTATATTAACTCTATAAATCTATACTAATGTTGTTTATAGTAAATTATTTCGAACTTAAAACTATCACTTGAATAGCTAAATGTGAGCTCAATTTAACTTATATGGACTCTCAGTTGGACTATTATATTCTTTCCGTTCTATCGTAAGAGCATCCACAACCGTGCTCTTGCCAGCGGCATGGTTGTGGGCCCGACCCCACTTTTTCTGCATGCTCTCTGGCAAGAGCACAACACCCACAGCTGTGCTCTTCCGCAAGGACGAGCACAATTAATTTAAAATTCAATTAAACAATAACATTTCCATAATAATAAAATTCATTAAAAAAACCTAAATAAAATTACAAATGACAAATAAAATAAAAACGACATAAATAAAAGCCTAAAAATTAAAAATTACATAATTAAAATACTAAAAATTAAAAAAGCCACTACTCGTTGCCGAATTTCATCCACATGTGGTTGATTAGGTCTTCTTGTAACTGAATGTGGGTTCGGGTATCGCGCATTGTGTGCCTTGTCTCGATCCTCTGTCCAACCGTCGTATGCTCACCTCGGCGTGAGGGAGACCTCGCTGTTGAGCTTCCGGCTTCATCCTCGTCGTAGAAGCTAGCCGCCCTCGGCCCTTCGTCGGCTATAATCATGTTGTGTAAGATAATACACGTGAACATGATGTCGGCGATATTATTCACGTACCACAGCCGAGCCGGGGCCTTCACAATGTTGAATCGGGCTTGAAGGACCCCGAAGGCTCTTTCGACGTCTTTCCGCGCGGACTCTTGACGCTGCGCATAAAGAACCCGTCTCGGGTCGTGCGGGTTGTGGAGCGTCTTCACGAACGTCGACCACCTTGGGTAATCTGCCGGAAACCGCGGCTGGTCGGAAAAGTAGTCGGCAACGAGCCTTTCGTGGGCTCCCTCCCGGTCACGATGGATGTAGCGGCGATTTGATCTAGTTCGTTGAGGAGGAGGAGCGGGGGTATTCGCCGCGACATATGCTTCGTAAGCGGCACGATGTTGTTCGTAGTATTCTTGTTCTTCGCGCTCCGCTTCTGCCATAATATGGGTGAAATCCATTTGAGGTTTTGAGTGAGGGATGAATGTGTTGATAGTTTGTATGAGAATTATGAATGAGAGATGAATGAGAGATGATTTGATGTGATAAATGGATGATGAATGTGTGTATTTATAGATGATTTTGGGGAAAAAATCAAAAAATCAAAAAATTCAGAAAAACGGGCAAAAAAACGGCCATATTTTTGGGATTTGGAAAATAATTTTTTTTTATTTTTTATCATTATTTAAAATTAATTAACGAATTTAAAAAAAAATTATTCAAAGGCAACAGCTATGCCGTTGCCCAATCGTGTGCCGCCACGTCGACTGCTCGCTGGCACGGCGCTGCTCGATGGCGCGAGCGCAGCGGCGGCGAGCCTCGTCCTTGCCGCTGGCACGGACGGCGGCCTTCTTCCCGACCACCGTTGCAGATGCTCTAACACTTTTTTGCAATAAGTGATAAGGTTCATTTTTGCTCTATAAAGTATGAAAAACATTTGATTTTCGTTACGAGATTTTATATAGTGTTTTTTATGAGTTAATGGAGATAGAATAAAGTAAAAGAGATGAAAAAGTAGAGATAATATTGTTTGTACAGTAGTTAGAAATAAGAACAGAAATTGATAGCTAATTTCTACTTTTGTTTCTTAATTTCCTCTTACGTGCATAAAGGTACAATCCTCACTTTTAAACGAAATTTCCCCCTAAGAGCATCCACTACGCTGTCCCCCCACCATCCCTTAAACTACTATTTGAGGACCCCATCTGTACTTTATTCCTCCATCCCTTAACTAAGGGACGGAACCTGCAACGCTCCGTCCCTTATTCCGTCCCTTAAATTACTATTCATTCAATCTCATTTTTTATTTTTTTTCCAACACAATTCAATTAAAACAAACACACTTCATTAATATTAAAATAACATTACAACATAAAATAAAAATACAACTTAAAATTTTTAAAAAAACATAATTAAAATCTTAAAAAAATAAAAATTACATAATTTAAAATATAATTTTATATGGACATCCTTGAATATTTTATGTTTCACTTTCGATGTGGGACAAAATCATTTTTGGATGTCTTTATAAAAGAGAAGCAACCAAGAATGACTTTGTCCCATATCGAAAGTGAAACATAAAACATTCAAGATTGTCTCTATAAAAGAGAAGCAACCAAGAATGACTTTGTCCCACATCGAAAGTGGAACATAAAACATTCAAAGTTTTCTCTATAAAAGAAAAGCAACCAAGAATGACTTTGTCCCACATCGAAAGTGAACATAAAACATTCAAGGTTGTCTCTATAAAAGAGAAGAAACCAAGAATGACATTGTCCCACATCGAAAGTGGAACATAAAACATTCAAGGTTGTCTCTATAAAAGAGAAGCAACCAAGAATGACTTTGTCTCACATCGAAAGTGAAACATAAAACATTCGAGGTTGTCTCTATAAAAGAGAAGAAACCAAGAATGACATTGTCCCACGTCGAAAGTGGAACATAAAACATTCAAGGTTGTCTCTATAAAAGAGAAGCAACCATGAATGATTTTGTCCCACATCGAAAGTGGAACATAAAACATTCAAGGTTGTCTCTATAAAAGAGAAGCAACCAAGAATGAGTTTCATAAATTCGCAAGCCCATCAAATATATGTGGGCTATTACGAATTTCTTGTATTTATTTATTTGTAAAAATTGTTTTTAAATATAAAAACAATTTTTAAAAATAAAAAATATTTTTTTTAAAATTCGATTTTTTTTAAAAAAATTGATTTATTGCGTCAGCGTGACGACGCTCACTCGCGGGCCGGCAAGTGGGCGCCACGCACGACGCCGGGTCGCACCACGTCGCCTAGGCGCGTGGCTAGACGGCTTGTCGCTTGTCTCGGCGACACGGGACGCGGGACGGGACGGATCGCGGGACGCCGGCGCGACGCTCAGTGGATGCTCTAAGAATATACTTAGGCCACCCGCAATGGGCGGACGATGGCACGCCCGATGGCGCGCATCGTCCGCGCCATTCATCGTCCGCCCCCACTGTGGGTGTGTGGCATAGGCCGCGGACGATAGTCGCGGCCTATGCTTCGGGCGCGACTTAAACCGCGGACGATGGTCATCGTCCGCGCCATCGTCCGCTCCATTGTGGACGTCGCGTACGATGGTCGCGGACGATGGCACGCGGTTTCGTTTTTTTATATAAATCTCGTTTCTCATTCAGTTGTGCATACGAACATATCTACTATCTCTCAACATATTCTCTCTCAACATGATTGAAGACGTGTGGGCTCGTAACCGCCGTCGCTGAGTTTGCGTTTTTTATTATTTTGCATTGTAATGTATTAATTTTTATTAAATGAATGAAGTTTTTAAAATTCGTATTTTAAATGTATTTTAGTTTTTTTTTTAATTCATATGTATTTTGTAAATATTACAAAATTGATGATGTGGCGCGCCATAGGGCGCGCCTTAGGGTGCCCCACTGCAGGTGGAGAAGGAGTAGGATAAAAATGCTGACGTGGCTCGCCATAGGGCGCTCCACTGCTGATGGTCTTATGAGTTAGGTTGAGTTTTATTTCTCCCAATGTCTGTTTGCGTGAGTGAGATGTTTATTTTTGCTTTTTCAAAGACTGCTCTGCTTTGCTTTGTATACTGTTTCACTTGTCCACTCATGTTGCCAAGTAGTATAGTTTACTTTTCCATCTTGTCAATTCAAATTTTAGTCTTTTGTTTCACATCACCTGTTATGCTTATTTGCTGAATCTCTCTTACTTGTCCAAGTTGCGTGACTGCACCCAACATTTCCACTAGTTTAGGGCATCAATAACCCCGATCCAGTTTCAGGTCCCAAGTCCCCTCCACATTATTATTCCTGTATAGTTGTGACCCAAACCCCAACTGCTCTAACCCTGCAGGCCACAATCCGAGCCGCAACTAATAAAAGATACTATTCACAACTTCGACATATTTAACTCGTAAATGCAATTCGTTGAACAATTGAAACTGGAAAAATGCATTGTTCATTAGAAATTAACATTACATTTCCTAGACGAAGCAAATTAAAAATACTAGAAACCCGGGCCACAACTACTACTTCTTCATTTGGGCGCGAAGGTAGGCGATCATCTCACGGTGCAACTCGTCCATCTGACGTTCATCGCTGTTGAACCACTCCATTGACACCGAAGCAAAGGGTATAATAGAGGATTGAAATGGAGAATGCATGTAAGAATGATGGACGATAGTCTCGTATTTATAGACACAAAATCGAAAAAAAAATATATTTTGAGGACTTGTGGCCCGGCCCGAAGATCATGCAACGCTGGGCCGGGACTCGCGGGATGCGGCCCGTGACGCGTTAACGCCGGCCAGGCCGGGCCGCGGGACCGTCACCGAGCCGCAAATGCGGCCCCGGGACCGGCCTGGGTCGTGACTCGCCTCCATCCAATGCTTGGGACGGGCCGGGACTCGCGATTTGTGGCCCGGCCCAACGCGTTATTGATGCTCTTAGTTCCCACTTAGGATAGTTTATTTCATGCAAGTAGTTAAGTCTCACCATCCCAAAGTAAAGCATAGCATGGTTGCATGACCAACCCCTCTCTTGTGTATGAAATGTCTTATGTCTGAATTACTAAATCTCTTATGTCTGAATTACCATTCCTTGATGGATCGACATCCGCACTTTCCATATACTCGTAATGATAGTATTTTAGGAAGAATGAGAACTATAACTATATTTGTTGGGTCAAAAAGAGGCGTGCAAATGACACGTCTCCTAAAGCTCTTCAATTAGATTTAAGAAAATAATGTTTTTTATGTGAGTGGGCTTGGGTGTACAAAGAACATCTGGGCTTTATTTCATGGACCATAATTTTGGCTTTTAGGCTTTATAAATTTGATTGGCATATTTGTTCATGTACCGAGTCAGATATAGTGTTCAATGTTGGAATTTGTACCGAGTTTCGAGGGGATATTTGTACTTTCTAGATTATTAACTTTTGTTGTTAAATTCCATGGTGCAATTGTTATGTACTTCCATTTAAGATGTTTTGATATTGATATATGATTCGAGTGCTTGAAGTGATAGTTCACAATCCAAATAATACCCATTTTGTCCCATAAGAGATTGTTCATAGACTTTAAAATATTGTCCAAGTTTGACTTGACACGAGTGATACGAACGGGGTCCAAGGCCAAGGCGGACGCGACCACGACTCTCCTTAGGCTGCCCGGAAGGCCCGTCACGAGATCCATGAGACAAAAGCTTTGGGAGGGCGTTTCAAACTTCATCCGGAGGGCAATGGAGGAGGGAGACGGAACACCCGGTCGGGCGAATCCACCCCTCCAAAACGCCCGATCGGGCGTTTGTGCACTGAGTGTCGTCCACGTTCCAGAGAGTTCGCCAGGTCGGGCGAACTCACCATCCCAAAACGCCCGACCGGGCGTTTGACAAAGTAGCGGCAGAGTACAGAGAGTTCGCCCGACTTGGCGATTTCACATGTCCAAAACGCCCGACCGGGCGTTTTAACTATTTTAGCCGAATTTCTAATTTTTTGAACCCTTTTCTTGGGATTCCAACCCTAGCTATAAATACTATTTTGTAAGACTTTTGTTGGCAGACTTTGATGAATGGTATTTTGAAGACTCCTTTGAGAGCATCTCCCTTGTGAGATTTTTATCCAAATTCGTACATGTAGGTTGCTTGGTTTATGTTCATTAGACTAGATCAAGTATAGGTATGCATTTATGGTGGTGTAGTCATGAATGTGGAACCAATGGAGTGTTTGCTTTGGGTGAAAGTAACCTAGGGTTGCCCACATCTTCTTGTGGGAAGTCATAGGTCCCCAAAGAGGATTCCTCCCTCTTTATACCCTTCTTCCTTTTCTAACATCTCCACCAAACTCCTTTTTGATCCTAGTTTTTGTGGCTAGCTCAACCTATCATTTTTATCATAACTAAAAAAAATTAGAGTCAAACACTATTTTGGGTATTTCTTGGGCACATGGAAGGATTCCCTCACAAGAATCCTTATCATTTGGTATCTAGAGCCTAGTTGCTTAGTAAGTGTTTGATTATATGCCTCTATGAAATTTCATTTCTTTATTTTTCCTTGTTTTAGCCTATGTTTGTTTATTGGTCTATTGTTTTGGATTGAGCTGATTTTTGGTGTGAACGAACCTTGATATATGAACTATTTACCTGCAAAATTTCAACCCAAATTTTCATTATTTGATAGGTCAAATTAATGTGTAAAGTTGCTGCCCTGTTTTGTGCCCTAATTTGACAGATTTGGGGAAAATGTAAAATCGAGGGTATTCTCGAAAATCTGCTATATTATTTTTCCCTATTTCTAAACCCTCTAATCTTGTTATCTACCAAGTTTCATCAATTTTGGGGTTGGGTAGCCATATCAAAAAAATTCCTAAAGATCAGCCAAGAGTTACATGAATTTTCAGCACAACTAAGTTTGTTTGTTAGCTTCCTTAGGCATTGAACCTTACTTTCACATGCTTGATTGGCTTTACTTACTTGGTTATATTGCCTACGTGTATACCTTGATTGATTTGTCTTTGCACTTGCATTTTGGAATTTGGATCGAGAGTGAGTGATACTAGCCCCACTATATTCTAAACCTACCGAGTGACATTAGTGAGTGACTTGGGGGGGGGGGGTTGGGGTATTACCATTGGGGTGAGTTAGCTTTTTAAATCTCCCCTTCTTGTTTTACTAACCCCTAGGACTAGTTCCTAGTTTATTTTTCTTTCTTATTGTAGGTACCATTTTGAAAGCCACCTCGTACTAGATCCACCACGATGGGGGATTCACAACCGGAGGGAGTTGAACCGGGTGCGAGCACGAGTCATAATTTGGCGGGGGATGAGTTGACAAGATTGATGACATAAACTATGGCGGATTTGAGGGATCTAAAAGAAGGCCAAACAACAATGCATGTCACTCAAGATGCTATGTTCGGGGATTTGAAGGAACTCAAGGAGAACCAAGTATCCATCCATGATAACCAAGATTTTCTCCACGACGAGCTCAACGCTTTGAAGGCCATGCGACTATCAAGGTCAAACACCCATAGGAGCAACCCCACACATCACAATGCCTCCGAGGAGAATAATGGAGAGGAAGAGCCCTTGGTTAGTACGATCATGGGGGGTGGAGGACGGAATGGGAAGAGCGTTTAATACTTTGAAAAATGACCTAACACATGTTCCCTTACTAGCACTCCCTAATTTTGATAAAACATTTGAACTTGAATGTGATGCAAGTGGTGTGGGGATTGGGGGAGTTCTCATGCAAGAGGGTAAGCCCATAACTTACTTCTCGAAAAAGTTAAATCAAGCCCAATTGAACTATCCCACGTGCGACAAGGAGTTGTATGCTAGAGTCTGTTGCCTTAAGAATTGGCAACACTACTTGATGCATAAGGAGTTTGTGATACACACGGATCATGAGTCTATTAAGTTCTAGGAAGGCAACATAAACTTGATAAAAGTCATGCTAAGTGGAGTGTTTTCCTTGAGACTTTTCCCTATGTCATTAAGTATAAGAAGGGAAAAGACAATGTGGTTGCCGATGCTCTTTCTAGGAAACCTTTTGAGACCTATCATGATGGTGATTTACTTGTGAGTGATACGGTGTGTTTGAGAAAGCATGTGCTTGCTATGTGTGCCTCCAATTATGTTGGATTTGAGTTTATTCAAGACCTTTATGAGCATGATCATGACTTTTCTTCTATTTACGAAGCTTGTGAAAAAGGTATTTTTGATAAATACTACAGGTTGGATGACTATCTTTATAGGGAGAATAGGGTGTGCATACCTTCATGCTCGTTGAGAAATTTGTTGATTAAGGAGGCTCACCTAGGGGTCCTAATTGGTCATTTTGGGTTGCTTAAAACTTTTGACATACTAAGTGAGCATTTCTTTTGGCCTTGCATGAAAAAGCATGTTGAAAAGTTTTGTAGTAGTTGCTTAGAATGTAGGCAAGCCAAGTCTAAATCTAACAATTTTGGTCTCTACACCCCTTTGCCTACTCCTACACATCCTTGGGTAGACTTGTCCATGGACTTTGTTCTAGGTCTCCCAATGTCTCTTAGGAAAAAATGATAGCATTTTTGTAGTGGTGGATAGATTTTCCAAAATGGCTCACTTCATTCCATGTCGGAACACAAGTGATGCCAAATTCATTGCTAGTTTATTTTTCAAGGAGGTGGTAAGAATCCATGAGGTCCCAAGAACTATTGTGAGTGATAGAGACATCAAATTTTTGAGTTTCTTTTGGAAAACACTTCGGGGTAGGATGGGTACCAAACTTCTTTTCTCTACCACCGCACACCCCCAAACGGATGGCCAAACGGAAGTTGTAAACCGTTCCTTGGGTGCTCTTCTCCATGCATTGGTTTTGGAAAACAAACTTCTTGGGAAGAATGTTTGTCTATAGCCTAGTTTGCTTATAATAGGACCATACATTCCACTACCCAACAATCCCCTTTTGAGGTTGTCTATGGTTTCAATCCACTCACCCCGTTGGACTTGTCCAAGGCCGATTTACCTTTGTTTTATATGGTTGATGTAGGTGGGATGGAGAAGGCCAAGTTTGTGCAAGACTTGCACACCCGAGTGCAAGAACGAATCCGCAAGATAGGAGAACAAGTAACTCAAAGGGTGAACAAAGGGCGGAAGAAAATGTTGTTCAACCTCGGAGATTGAGTGTGGGTGCACCTTCGGAAAATACGTTTTCCCGACAAGGCAAGATCCAAGCTCGCCCCGCGAGGGGATGGCTCATTTATGGTCCTAGAGCGTGTGAACGACAATGCCTACATCATTGATCTTCCCGGTGAGTATAACGTGAGTTGTACCTTTAATGTGGCTGACTTGAGCCCGTTTGATTTTGTAGGGGACGGCCCGGATTTGAGGACAAATCCTTCTCAAGAGGGAGAGAATGATACGAACGGGAGGTCCAAGGCCAAGGCAGACGCAACCACGACTCCCCTTAGGCTGCCCGGAAGGCCCGTCACGAGATCCATGAGACAAAAGCTTCGGGAGGGCGTTTCAAACTTCATCCAGAGGGCAATGGAGGAGGGAGACAGAACGCCCGGTCGAGCGAATCCACCCCTCCAAAACGCTTGATCGGGCGTTTGTGCGCTGAGTGTCATCCACGTTCCAGAGAGTTCGCCCGGCCGGGCGAACTCACCATCCCAAAATGCCCGACCGGGCGTTTAAACTATTTTAGTTGAATTTCTTGTTTTTGAACTCTTTTCTTGGGATTCCAACCCTAGCTATAAATACTATTTTGTAAGATGATAAAACTAATTTCATACATTGGTTAAAGGGTAAAATTCATGTGTTTGCAGGGTCTAACGCATATTTTAAGCCAGGTGTGTAGAAGGAAAGCCAGATCCAGGAAAGAAGAGGACAATTACATGGTCCAAGGAACTGGCGAATAAGTGAGCAATTTGGAGGGAAAACGACTAGACGGAGGAGATAACGAAGCTGAAGGGTAGAATGCAGATTTCTATGAAGGCTTCTAGAAGATCAACTCTGCACCTATATAAGGAGGAGAGCATGCAAAAAAACTTCAGAGGGTGGAGGACTTGTGACCAGATTGTGGCTCGTAGCTCACTCACTTTTACACACTTAGGGGGAAATGTTCGGGAGATCGTTGGGTAGTTTTCGGGTTACTTTGTGCTATTTCGTAGTTGGGCAACACCGTCCTCACAGAGGGCGAAGAAATAATTTAATCGCTTTCATTTTAATTTTCATCGTGAATTTCACCGAGCTTCGCTGTTCGAAGCTCGGCTTTGTTTTCTGTTGAATTTCTGTAGGTTTATGAAGTTTCTATTTCCGTATTTGAGTTACTGTTAATTTCGAGCAAGGATGCAATTGGTTTTAAGTTTGTCGAGGTACTTTGATTTTCGCACCATTCTACTGAGTTTGCGCAGAATTGTTGAAGGCTTGTGTTGATCGGGATAGATCGGTTGAATCAGGAGTTATGGAGTTGAATTTGTTGATTGATGGGTTCGGAATGCTTGGATTCGGAGTGGATTAAGCATCCGACGTTTGGATCTGAAACAGGGTGATCGGAGTTGATGCCGGATTTTCATGTTTTCATTTCATTCCGTCTAGCGTATGTAGATTTGTTTTATTTCCGGCTAATTGCAAGTTTCCGACGTCCACACTTTTACATTCTGTTTGAATCTTGGTTTGTGCTCTGTTTTCTACATGTTCGTATTTGATACAGGTAATGAGATGTGCGACAGTGTTGGTTAATCATTTAGTTGTTATTTGCAGCTTTAATACCGTACTTTCTGTTTGCGAAAAATAGTCTCCACCGTTTTCCTGCTTTCTGTCTAGTCAAATTAGGAAGTTGATTGTTCAGTCTAAGAAGTTAGTTTAATGTCTCGCAGTTATGAGAAAGTTTAATGTCAGCATGATGTTTTCAGTTTCCTAGGTCCGGTGTTTACTTCGTTCCTAGGTCTAGTAGTAGTTACACCTCAACCCAAATTTGCGTGGCAGCAGCCGCTTTCTAATCCAGAATCTTCTAAATGTTTTCTGACACATCCATCTTCGTGGGATCGACCCCTTGCTTCTCTATACTAGTCTATAGTATAACTGGTTGAGGGATCTTTGAAACGCGAGAGTTGTGTGTCCAACGACCGAGTCTTCTATATTCCCCTGAGTTCCTAGACCGAGTGATCTAGTGGGTTCATTGGACTTAGTAGCTCGACCTAGAACAGTAGAACACCCACACACTCTACTCCCGCACACTCTACTCCCGCTCCTTGACCTGGGAACCTGGCGTTTCAAAATCACACTTTATGGGAAAGCGTACGGTTGCTGACCTCATGCCTGCAATCGCCTGCTGCAACCGTTCCCATCTAATACCTATTTTCCCTCCTTATTCTTTATTTCTCAAACTAAACACACTCTCTCACTCTAAAAAATCCTCAAAATCTTCTCTCGCATTAACCCTAATCGGAAATTTTTCTTCCAAGTTTTTGTGTGATTTTCAGAATCAGATCATGGAGAACAAACCAAGTGCAGGGAGCCCCTCCGCATCTGCCGGCGCGGCGACGTTCATGGCAGAATTAATGCAGAAGTTCGGCGGTTCAGAAGAAGCGATGAAAGCCTTCGCTATGTTCACGACGATGATGGAAGGGGCAAAACCTGCCGCGTCGACAACCACCGCACCACCACCGCCGCCGATTCCGGAGGATTCGACAGCCCAACCTTTTGACGTACAAGCTGCAGCCGAACCGTCTACCAGCGCACCCGTGAAAGACGCCACGGTAGGTGTCGAGAAGGGACATGAGGCAGATCTGGGTGCGGGGTTGGAGCAGAGGACGGGTATTGAGGGGGAAGCCCTAGTTACCGTTGAAGGTGTGTCGGAGGGGGAAACCCCTGTTTTACCTGTGAGAATTTCAGAGGGGGGGACCCCTGTTTTTTCTGAAAGAGTTGTTGAGGGGGAGACCCCTGTGAAGATGGTGGGCGGTGAAGCCCAAGAGGAGAAACTTTTAGAGGAGGGGGAATCCCCTATTTACATTGAGGGGACAACTCCTGGATTGTCTGAGGAGGCGGTGGCCCCCGTTATTGAAGAATCATTGGAGCCCGTTGATGGTGGGGTGAATCTGGTGGTAGATCTGACAGAAGTCCCGGAAGAGACGGGTTCACCGATAGATACACGGGAAGCTAGGCGGCAGGCTCGACGAAGCCTGTTGGAGGAGATTGATGATACAGCCCAACCTACTGAAAGAGAAGTACTGGATCCAGCGGCTATGGAAATAGGGAAGGCAGATTCTCGTGGATCTAGCAATAAGGAGGAGCGCCGCCAGGCAGCGGAGAGGAAAGGGAAGGGTAAACATGCAGCTACTTCCTTGGTTAAGAAATCGAAGAAGCCCGCTGAGGGCAAGTCTGTCGAAACCTCACTTTCTGCACCCGCGAAAGTACCGTACGCGGAGGAGCCACTTAACCCTGCTGGGTCCAGTGACTCTGAAGAGGTCGAGATAGAAGAGCCAGAGAAGTGTTTAAATTTTGAGCCTGCAGAAGTCTGGATCACCAAAGGACTGCTAGACGCAATGAAAAAGTTCGATGATCCCAAGCGAGCGGCAACATACAAGGAACGGTGTAGCACGGGTAAGCTTGCAAAATCTGGAAAGCGATATTTGGGGGAAGAATTGGAAGAAATAGACTCCGACGAGGAGTTTCGTCAATACATCAGCACGATCGGGTTTGACTGGCTCTTGAAGCATAGTGGGGCTGAGGTGCCAGCTGCGTTGGCCCGAGTGTTCTTTTCCATGTTTCACCTGAAGTCCACCACAGATCTAGACGCGGATTCCATTACTTTCCGCCTTTTTACTGAAGAACATGACATGAGTCTTAGAGAATGGTCCCTCCGGATGGGCTTGTTCATGCGTGCTGAGGATGACTATGGCATATGGAATGAGAGGATGGTAGGAGCCCCAAGGAACACACCCGGGTTCACACCACAGTCCGCTTGGGAGTTCGTCACGCACCCGAAGGTTGGACAGTTTAAGACTAGTTACTCAAAGGCGTTCAATATCGACAACCGGATCCTGAGGTTTGCTCAGACATTTATCAGTTACAACTTGATAGGGACCGCAAACTCAGCCTTGACCACAGTCGACTTATACTTCACATGGTGCATGGCCAAATGAGTGAAAGTGCATCTGGGCTATTGGTTAGCCCAGGCCTGCCATCAGATGGCCGCAAACCCTTCCCGACATATGTACACCTGTCATCTCTTAGGTGCCTACCTCCAGCGAAACTCTATAATGAAGATTGCCAAATCTGCGCCGGAGATAGTAATGTGCGAGCCTCCAGAGCTTTTCAGTGTGGATTATTTCTTCAACAAAGGCTTGTTATACATGTCGGGGAATGATGTGTGCTTCTACGAGGTCGGCAGGTTGGAGCCCCAGGTGAAGCCCGAGCAGTGCAGAATTGAAGCAGTCGCCAGTGTTGGGTACGAGGAGATGAAAACGGACGTGGGAATAATGCACAAGGAACTGGGTGCAGTTCGACAGGAAATGAGTGTAATGCATACGGAGCTCAGTGCTATTCGGAAGGAAATGACTGAGATGCGGAAAGAGTTTGGCGGAGTCAGGGAGGAGATGCAGGCCCTCAAGGGGCGCGTCACTGTCTTGGTGGGAAAGTCATCTACACAGAACGATCGTATAGCGGAAGCCGTCAGCTTAATGATGATGATGACAAAGTGGCTGAGGGAGAAATTTCCCGAGCCTCAAATGACATTGCCTGCTAGACCTAGCAGTGTGCCCACGCAGTCAGGGCAAGGAAGTTCTGCCCTCCAGTTGCCCCACCAGCCTCCAAGCCCTTGACAACCCCGTCCGCATTAAAGCCCGTGTCAGTAAGAAAACCAGTGTCTACGAGAAGTGCGA
This sequence comes from Salvia splendens, assembly GCF_004379255.2. Classification (NCBI taxonomy): domain Eukaryota; kingdom Viridiplantae; phylum Streptophyta; class Magnoliopsida; order Lamiales; family Lamiaceae; genus Salvia; species Salvia splendens. Next base: position 19,114,940 of record NC_056047.1, on the reverse strand, counting down.
AAGAGGAGGATAAGCCGGAGTCACCGGCGAGGAAGAAAGCAAAAGTCACCCGATCCTACGTTCCACCGCAGCTTGGCTCCCGCGGGAGCCAAGCCCCTAATTGAGTTCCCCCTTTGACCAAGTAACTTTACTTTCGGTTTTTCTTATGTTTTGTGTTAGTTCTTTTTCCAAGCATGCCTTGTGATATCTGGTAGTCTGCATTTTTTTATGTCTTCTCCCACTTAGCTCGTTGCACGGACTAAGTGTGAGAAGTTTGTGTTGTTCTTGATATGTTTTGTTTTTTGTCTGTTGTCATTTCTGCCACTTAGCCCGTTGCTCGGTCTAAGTGTGAGAAGTTTGTTTTTGTTAAGTGCTTCTGTGTTTTGTTGGGATCTGTTATTACTTCCTTGTTTCCCCCCTTCACTAGGATAGCTTGGGGACAAGCTTGAGTGAAGTGGGAGGGGGAGTGAGTAGTACAGTTTGTGCCTAAGTTTGATAGTTTTTTAGGTTTAAGTGTTTATGTGTGTCGCATGAGCTAGTGAATATAATACTGCAAGATCCCCTTAGTAAGAGCAATTGATGATAGGATGCATGTCAACTTTGAGGCTTTTTTTCCTTAATAAGCTGAAGTCAGTTTGAATGAAGTAAGGACGATAGAGGATGCTCTAGATAACCTAGTTGTGAAACCCTTCTATAAAAGTGAGTTATAAGCCTATACACTTTGAGCTAACTTGTATAAAAAGGGTATCGCCACTTGATGCTTAGAGAGTAGAGTCAGAAGGAGAAAATAAAAAAATAAGAAGAAGAGGAAATAAAAAAATATAGGTTCTGGAGGTATAAGCTGGACGAAGTCCAGGAAAATGAGGTATAAGCTGGACGAAGTCCAGGAAAAAAGAGGTATAAGCTGGACGAAGTCCAGGGAAAAATTTAAAAAATATATATCCTAAGGGCAAGGAGCAATAGTACCCTGACCCAGGAAATAAAAAGAGACGATAAGAAGGAGAAACTCTCATAACCCGATGCATCAGTGGTATAACTTGGACTTAAGAGTGATTCGATCCTAACATCCCTGGTGAGGAATGAGTGATCGAGTGAATCCAACAATTGGGGAGTCAAAGGACTATCTTGACGAACTGACAGACCAATTAGGTAGAAGAGGAAAAGGGGAGGATTTGGAGACTGTAGAAGAATCAGATAGATCTTAAGCTTGTGGGGACGGTTGCCTAAAAGTTGAAGCCAGGTCATGCCTTTGTTTTTTTTTCTTCGTGTTTTTCCTTAAGTGTTTATTTTCACTTTGTTAGTCTCGTAGTGTGACTAGGTCTAGGAGTTTGTGTTTTTTGCTTTTGTAGAGTCGGTCTGAGGACAATCATGCATTGAAATTCGCCTAATTTCTTTTTCTTGTCTTTATACTTGAGGACAATTATGGTTAAAGTGTGAGCAGTTTGATAAGACTAATTTCATGCATTGGTTAAAGGGTAAAATTCATGTGTTTGCGGGGTCTAACGCATATTTTAAGCCAGGTGTGTAGAAGGTTTTTGCCAGATCCAGGAAAGAAGATGACAATTACATGGTCCAAGGAACTGGCGAATAAGTGAGCAATTTGGAGGGAAAACGACTAGACGGAGGAGATAACGAAGCTGAAGGGTAGAATGGAGATTTCTACGAAGGTTTCTAGAAGATCAACTCCGCACCTATATAAGGAGGAGAGCATGCAAAAAAAACTTTGGAGGGTGGAGGACTTGTGACCAGATTGTGGCTCGTAGCTAACTCACTTTTACACACTTGGGGGGAAATGTTCGGGAGATCGTAGGGTAGTTTTCGGGTTACTTTGTGCTATTTCGTAGTTGGGAACACCGTCCTCACAGAGGGCGAAGAAACAATTTAATCGCTTTCATTTTAAATTCCGTCGTGAATTTCACCGAGCTTCGCTGTTCGAAGCTCGACTTTGTTTTCCGTTGAATTTCTGTTGGTTTATAAAGTTTCTGTTTCCGTTAGGGCTGGCAAATCGTGCGGATTGGGTCGTTATCGGGTCAACCTGATAATGACCCAACCCAATAAGGCCTAACCTGAACCCGACCTGTTAAGGAAACTATAAATCCGAACACGAACCCGACCTGCTACCTTCAAATCCGAACACGACCCGCACCCAACACAAACCCGTTATCGACACGATATAATATGGGTTGACACGACACGATAACAACCCGAACCTGATATTACATGATTAAAACCTAATATTACATGATTAAACCTTAATTTTTAACCTAATTTACCCAATTAAAATTTGTTTTATACTATTTAAACCTAATTTATAAGAAATTAAAAAATTAAAGTAATATATATATTTTTAAATAATAATAAAAATAATAATATTATTTCTTAATGGGTTACATGTATCCGACCCGCATCCGACCCGAACCCAACCTAAAATTATCGGGTTCTTAATGGGTCAACCCGATAAGGACACGAATCCAATAAGACTTGACCCCAACCCAATAATTTCATGCGGATTCGTGTCAGATTATCATGTCGTGTCGAAAATTGCCAGCCCTAGTTTCCGTATTTGAGTTACTGTTAATTTCGAGCATGGATGTAATTGGTTTTAAGTTTGTCGAGGCACTTTGATTTTCGCGCCGTTCTACTGAGTTTGCGCAAAATTGTTGAAGGCTTGTGTTGATCGGGATAGATCGGTTGAATCATGAGTTATGGAGTTGAATTTGTTGATTGATGGGTTCGGAATGCTTGGATCCGGAGTGGATTAAGCATCCGACATTTGGATCTGAAACAGGGTGATCGGAGTTGATGCCGGATTTTCGTGTTTTCATTTCATTCCGTCTAGCGTATGTAGATCTGTTTTATTTCCGGCTAATTGCAAGTTTCTGACGTCCACACTTTTACATTATGTTTGAATCTGGGTTTGTGCTCTGTTTTCTACATGTTCGCATTTGATACATGTAATGAGATGTGCGACAGTGTTGGTTAATCCTTTAGTTGTTGTTTGCAGCTTTAATACCGTACTTTCTGCTTACAGAAAATAGTCTCCACCGTTTTCCTGCTTTCTGTCTAGTCAAATTAGGAAGTTGATTGCTCAGTCTAAGAAGTTAGTTTAATGTCTCGCAGTTATGAGAAAGTTTAATGTCGGCATGATGTTTTCCGTTTCCTAGGTCCGGTGTTTACTTCGTTCCTAGGTCTAGTAGTAGTTACACCTCAACCCAAATTTGCGTGGCAGCAGCCGCTTTCTAATCCAGAATCTTCTAAATGCTTTCTTACGCATCCATTTTCGTGGGATCGACCCCTTGCTTCTCTATACTAGTCTGTAGTATAACGGGTTGAGGGATCTTTGAAACGCGAGAGTTGTGTGTCCAACGACCGAGTCTTCTATATTCCCCTGAGTTCCTAGACCGAGTGATCTAGTGGGTTCATTGGACTTAGTAGCTCGACCTAGAAGTCGAACTCGAGACCTCCAAGATGGCGCGGTATCCTTGCCACCCTACTCAATCACTTGAGCTAGGGGGCTTGGATATCTAATATTTTTTTTGTTATTACTGGAGAGTTTACTTATTTTGTTATTAAAGATCATATATGGATGATTATAAACAGAAACATCTACCAAAGACAATATATGGATTATTATAAACAGAGGCATCTAATAATCTTGTATGCATGTCAAATCCATCAAAGATGATAATCCTTCCTACAAGTAGAGGGATTTAATTTGGCGACCATTTTAATTAGTTGTTTTGCAACTCTAATCGAATCAAACCCTCTATTCAAATGGAAGATGACGTGTCATGAATTCCATACAATTATTCTTTTAATCTTATTCGTGGCTTAACATTTTTTTCCAATATTTCATCATTACATCTCATCATTAGTTACATGCTCTTCCAAATAATCATTACCATTTACACACTTGAACCGATTCTTTCTTGCACTATATATATAGTACTTGCCTCTTTTTTGCACTATATAGTTAACATGCATAAAAAATTTAACTATGCTTTTTTTTGTTTAGAGGGTCATTAATATGTTCGTTGATTATGACACTTCAGTCATTAATTCTCTATTATGCGTTTTCATTTCCTAAAAGAATTGTTTAGTGTTCTTTCTTGGGCTATATATGACATGCCTGGTGCCAAATAGATCCACATGGGGTCAAGTTAGCTACATCAATTTTAAATTTAGGCTGGGAATATTTTCCTTGGAAAATAGCAAATTCCGACTAAAGTTTATAATTTTTTCGAACATTATCCATTATAATAAATGCATGTCTAGCTCTTGAAGATTTTTTTTGTCTAGTATACACCTTTTTCTGAACGTAAAAAATTTCAATATTAAAGAAATATTGCTCGCTAATATCATAACTATGGTAAAATTTTGGATTTTCCATGAAGTTAAAACTTGGGCATAATAATCATGAAATTTGATCGAGTTTGGAGGCGAAGAATGGTAGTTAAAATAGTGTTAGTGGATAATGAGATCCACATTATTATTAGTGTTTAAAGATGGGATGTAGTGATATTAAATGGTAAATAAATTAATGTATATGGGTAATGAGTTTAGAGAACTTTCAAAAAATGAAAATGTGATATTTTTATGGGACGGACAAAAAATGTAAGTGTCCTTATTATATGGGACGGAGGGAATATTTTTAAAGGATTTCACAGCATATACTATTTGGACATTTTCAAGTTCAAGACTTTTGTAAAATGAGCTGTTGAGACATGAATAATATTTACCTTTGTAGATAACAAGAGACGATCAAATGGGAACACCAAAACCCTGATCGGATCCAATCACTAAAGAAAACAAAATAAATATAATGAAACAATTTATATTAAATACGAATAAATTTTTATAAAAAAAAACGTTAGAATCAGTAACGGCCACATATGATTTATTTTGTTGGAAATTTCAAATGCAAATAAAGTTTATAGTATATGAATTTTTTACAATCAAATTCTATGTTTATGAGAAAATCATATAATTTGTAGTATCAATAACTAGGGGTGTGATCAATTTCTAATTTCTTAAGTTGCTAACTCTGCCAACTCATAAACGCAGTGTATTAAAAATTGTCAACACAATGACATTAAAATGTCAGTACATAATTTTGTTGATATTTCAATATACTGTGTTGACATTATGTGTCGATATTTTAATGTCATGGTACTGAAATTTTTAACACACTGCGTTGATGAGTTAGCAGCGTTAGCAACTTAAAAAGTTAGCAATATAACGCACCTTAAATAACCAATAGTCCTATATAAAAATATTTACTAATAATTTACAAAGTAAAATTACTATACACCGATAATCTCAAAGCATGTATACAAATTAAAAGAGTGATAGTCTCGGTTTAACAATCTTTTTCCAAATGGCAAAGATAAGTCTAATATTCCTCCCACTATAAGTAACTCTTTGATAAATCTTGTAAAATTTATTCACCTACAGACCACAACTCTTCAACAAAATAATGCAGTCATCCACAAGTACAACTCTAGTAAAATTTCCCTTTTTCTTTGAAATGGCAACGAAATATGTCAACCATAGCTCCCACTAAAGATATACACATGGATAAACCTTTTAATAAAACAAGTATCCTAATTAAAAAAAATTGATGATTTAGCTTTAACAATTTTTTCCTTAGTTTTGAAGTGGCAATGACAAGTATTTCATCCCACTATAAAACCCAACTCACATGTCACATCATCATCAACATCATCTCGTTTATGCTACGTACACTTTAATTATTTCCTATAAATTCTTCTCATCATTCAAAAACCTCTCAATTTCACCATGGATCTTGAAAAGGCTTTCCACATGAAGGGTGGCCTCGACGAAACCAGCTATCCCAAAAATTCTGCATTGCAGGTCTCTCTCTTTCTATGATTTTTTTTATTTTTATTTTTATTTTATGGTTATTAAATCAAATTATTTAGCAATTGATTATTTGATTAAGCAGAAAAAGGGGGCTGAAACGGTGAAGCATATAACCCTAGAAAGCATAGAGAAATTGATCATGGAAACAAGGCCCAAGAGCATGGGGATTGCGGATATGGGCTGCTCTTCAGGGCCCAACACGCTGTCAAACGTTAAGGAGATCGTCGCCGCCGTGGAGGAGACCTGCCGGAAAATCGGGGAGGCGGCGCCGGAGTTTCGCTTCTACCTCAACGATCTGCCTACTAACGATTTCAACACAATTTTCCAGGCCTTGCCGGAATTCTACCGGGAGCTCAACGCCGGGAAGGAACACGGGGGACGCCCGGTTTATGTCGCCGGCTTTCCCGGCACGTTCTACGGCAGGATCTTCCCTGACAACTGCTTGCATTTGGTCTATTCCTCCTATAGTCTCCACTGGCTCTCCAGGGTTAGTTGTTCGCTTTTTATTTTCGGACAAGTTGTCAGAAAAAAACATCAAGTTTGGTCATAGTTAATTTCAATATTACAGTAGCTAATTTTATTATAATTTTGATTTTTTTTTTCAATTGTCGCATTGATTTAGATTTTGTGAAAAACTATGTACTCCCTCCGTCTCGTCAAGTGATGGAATTTTTTTGGACACGTGATTTAAGAAAATGATATATTGAATTAAAGTTGACATAATAAAGTATGAGAGGAAAAAAAGTAAGAGAATGCGAATAAAGTAAGAGAAGGTTAAAGTTTTGTTTTTAGCTAAAAAATGAAATTGATCAATTGTGATGGGAAAATCCAAAATGGAAAGTTGATAACTTGTGATAGGACGGTCAGAGTATAATTTTAGAAGCCAAAATTCATAATACATATATCTATCTCAAAAATTATTGGTTTTAGTGTGAAAAGTACTGTTGTAGAATTAAATTAGAGTAAAGTATTTTGGCTCTAAATCATTAGTAAATAGTTTTACCTCTAATTTGAATCAATGGGACAATGGAGAAAATGTTACATTTAGGATATAATTGGTTATTTTTTAAAGTTGCGAGATTAATTAGAATTTGATCAACCGTTTATGATTTTTGTTGCAATTTATCCTTTATTTAATCAATTGGAATAGAGTGTCACATTGATTATATGGTTGGATTCAGGTTCCTTTAGGAATTTATGACGAGCAAAACATGTCGATGAATAGAAAGAGTATTTATATATCTACAAGGAGCGAAAATGGAGTGTGTGAAGCATATTACAAGCAATTTCAAGAGGACTTTTCATTGTACCTTAAATCGAGGTGTGAAGAGGTTGTGAATGGTGGGAAAATGGTGCTAATATTGCTGGGGAGAGAGGGGCCTTGTCATGTGGATAGGGGCATTTCTTTGTTATGGGAACTTCTCTACCAATCTCTAGCCACCCTCGTTGACCAGGTAATTAATTAAAATGCAAGCTCTATATATTGTACAATGTCAACACATTGTAAAAATTCAAGTTGTGTATATATCTGTATATGTATATGTATATGTATATGTATATGTATATTCATGATCACGGTGTAGGGTGAAGTTGAGGTGGAGAGATTGGAATCTTATGAGGTGAACTTCTATGCACCATCAATGGAAGAGTTGGAAGATGAAGTTAGGAAACAAGGGGGTTTCAAGATTGAGGTGATTCACAAGTTCCAAATGGATAGAGATGCTGCAGCATCAAATTCAATTAGCTATGGAAATGCAATGGCAAAGGCAGTCAGATCCATACAAGAACCAATGATTGCTCATCACTTCGGACATGGAATCTTGGACAAGTTATTCCAACTTTTTGGGAAATTAGTGGACCAAGAGACGGCCAAGGATCATGTAACCTCTACTTCTATTGTCTTAGTTCTCACTAACTTGTACAATTAATTGCCTGCATGTGTGATTTAACGTTGCCTTCACATATGTATTTGTTTCATTGTACACACATCCATGTGTGCTTGAGGTAGTAATATAGTACTATTCGAGTGTAATAAAATATCTCATACTTTGATTATATCTAATCATTTCACAGAGTTGTTATCTACCAATTGAAAAATAAGTTCGTTAAATTACATGCACGGGAGTTATTTTATCTGAGCACATATGATCCTTAATTAAGAATTTTATACATATATATTAATACTAATAAGTAATGGTGTTATCAATGTATATACACATTTTTGCAATTCTTCCTTTCTTCAAAAAAGAGCGCACAACTAACATTATTGAGCAGAAAAAGAGGAATTTATATTTAGAAAGGGGCACTTGATTTTGAATTTATACTCCCTCTGTTTCATAGTAATCGAGTCATTTTGTCATTTTGGTACATAACATAGTAGTAGAGTTATTTCCTTTTTAGTAAAAGTCAACACATTTCTCCACACCTACTTTACTCTCTCTTCATCTCTCTACCTTTTCCATTTTTCACTTTATTCTTCCTTTACTTAACTCACCTAACACAATTTTCTTAATCTCCGTGCCGAAAAGAAACGTCTCCATTAGTATGGAACGGGGGGAGTATAATCTTCTATTTCTGTTTCTGCAGGGCCAAAGGTTTGACAAATTTTTGGTGTGTCTCACTTTATATTTTTAAGCTTATTTTAGTGCTTGGTGATAAGTTAAATTAATTGTGAAAAGACCCCAATCTTTTATCAAAGTGGAATGCTAATGATGATGCTTCACAAATTGAACGAGGAAAATGAAAAACAATGGAAAAAGAGGGGCAGAAAAGAAGGCAACAAAGTTGAATTCAGGAAGAATCTAATCTCTATTTTCCAAAAGTTAAAGCCACTTTTGCTCAAAGATAATGCGGTAAATCAGTAATTATACTATCTTTTTACTTGTATTATTACATGTGGAATCATTTCTTTTCGAAATGGTTATCAAAATAACGATAATGAGCCTTTATCAGTTTGTTACAATTCATTGCAGAAACGACTTTCTGTTATAATTTTGTTTTTCTAAATGATGATTAGCCACTCATTATCAGATGTTACACCTTACAATACCTATTTTTTAAATTTTAATTTTTAAATTTTAATACTATATAAATTAATTTTGGTCCACAAATTGAATGTAAGGGGGGAGAATTTTAACATTAATCATTATGGCTAGAGGTAGTGATAAAATACAAACTTTAAATATTATATAAATTTTAAATTATGATCTGTACCGTTAGAAAATGTCAACAATGAATAATAGCAACAGAAAATGTCAACACAGTTTCAACATAATGTTAACACAACATCAGCCGTTGACACTATATGGATATTTTTTGTTGCTGTTATTTTGTCATCTGTTGACATTTTCTAACTGTCCAGATCATAGTTAAAAGTTTGCATTTTGATTGCATTCCTATTTTATTGTTAGATACTCCATGTTTTAACAATTTTAAGATAATCAAAAAATTATTGATACTCATGAGTGAGTATTTAAAAATCACAATGTACTATAAAATTAGGGGAAAAATAAGATAATTAACTTGTTAATTACTAAATCAGTTGCATCCATGAAGCACAATGGTGAGTTTCTCATCTTGATGAAACTTAATCTGCTTAGCAATAAATGCTTCAATCGCTCTCTGAAAATCCTCATTACTCAATTTATCCACCACCGCCGCCGCCGCCTTCTTCTCCTCCACTCTCCTCCGCAATTCCGTCTCCGACCGCCGCAGCTGCCTCTCGCAATTACCACCGCTTCTCTCTCTCCTGAAATTCGCCGATCGGCTCCTCCGGTGAGCCCTAACTCTAGTGACCTCGAAAATCGTCTGCTTGTCCTCGTACACGATCTCCTCCGATCCGGAGAAATCGGCGCCGCTGGTGACGAAATCCTGGCCGAAATCAACGTGGATTTCGCGATGATCGTGAAATCCGTGGTGCAGGAAGAGGCTGCGCGATTTGTAAAAGAGGATCAGGACGATTGCATTGCTGAGGAAGAAGATGAAGAGATGGCTGACGACGATGTTCACGAGCCACCGGATATACTCGCCGGAGATCCTGACGGCGAAGGGAAGCCGAGTTAATGTCCAGGTCAGCAGGATCAATACGGTTAAGATCTCGGCAATGCGGAACAGCTTTTTAATTTGACCGACGCCGCAAATTATAGCCGGAAAACCGTTGGATTTGACGGAATTACCCTCAAAATTAAAGGCCTCCATCATAGTGTGTATATATGTCTATATTTTTAGGCGGATCAGAGTGTGTTTGGTGATTATCAGAATAGGCATTGGCAGATAAGTTAAATTGAGGAGAAAAAGAGGATGGATTTTTGTAGAAACGAATCACATTGCGAGTGCTGGTAGCGATGCCATTTTTATAGAGTTTTTTTTCTATATATGTATTTTTTTTTTGGGTAGTGTTGAGACAAATATTGAATAGATTAATTATGGGCGAACCCACATTTCCATTATGATTGGTATGATTAAAGAAGTAATTATGACATTTCGGTGCAATTCAGATCATGATCATATCTCAATCACGATACTAAGCTAGAATTGCTATATGTGGGGGGCGGATGTAAAAAAATATTACTACTAGTAATTTTTTAATAAATGTCTTAGTGTAAGAGAAAATGCTTAAAATACGAAAAAGTTTCATGAGAGCGAACAACGTTTTTACCTATAAAAAATCAACAACAAAGGAAGGAAAAGAAAAAACTCCCTTAAAGTCCTATAAACTGATGTTCATTTTGAATAAAATCAAAAACTAAAGCAAGAACACTTTCTTTTTTGTTTGCCTCAATCAAGATGACTCATTATTAAAAATAGAAACACGTTTATCTCTATTTTATTCTTCTTCTTTTACTTTATTCTCTGCATTAATACACAAAATAAAATTGTACTCCCTCTGTCCCAATAAATATGAAACGTTTGCTTTTCGGCACGGAATTTATGGAGTTTTGTTTTGTGAGTTAAAAGCGAGAGAGTAAACTAAGAGAGAAGGAAAAGTAGAGACAAAGTTATTTCTATTTTAGGAAACATTTCATTTTTAATGGGACAACTCAAAAAGGAAAATATTTTATTTTTAATGGGACAGAGGGAGTATAAAATTTTGTGCTGCTCAAAGAATGGGTTATTTTACTCTTTTTACTTGGAACGGGGGGAGTAAGAGCATCCACAATGGCGCCTAGCGCACCGCCTAGCTGAGCCCCGGCGCTAGGCGGTGCGCTCGGCGAACCACTGTAACCGCCGAGCCGGTTTCTGAAAAAAAAATCGCCTAGCGCTAGGCGATGTTTGGGCGCTGGGCGATCCGCTCGGCGCCATTGCAGGCTCCGGATCGCCGAGCGCATCGCCCTGCGGATTTTTTATTTTTTATTTTTTAATTTTTGAAACACTATTTATACGCGCTTTGCACTTCATTTTCATTCGCACCACTTGTTTTAACGAGTTTTCTCTCTATCTTAATTTCTGTACAAGAGCAACAACGCTAAATGAGTAACGCGGGTGGTAGTGGGGGGATGCTGAGGAGTACGAACGTCGAATGGCCGAAGCGTTGGAGGCCTATACGACCCGCGAGATAAACCAATGGATGCAAAGAGCCTTGCAGCCGGCGGTACCTCGACCTCGCCCAGTTGTCCACCGCCGAGAAGTGATTGATCGTGATCACGTAGCTACACATCAGCGCATATACGAAGACTACTTCGCAGAGGAGCCGCAGTTCAACGCCAACCTTTTTAGGCGACGCTTTAGGATGAGCAGGGCCCTATTTATGCGTATTGTTAATTCTTTGGAGCATCGATATCTGTATTTCCGCTTCAGGCACAATGCGGCTGGCAAACCCGGCCACACACCTATTCAAAAGTGCACTGCGGCAATCCGGCAGTTGGCCTACGGAGGCTCGGCAGACATGTGGGACGAGTACCTCCACATCGGTGAGACGACTGCCCTGGAATGTATGAAGTTTTTCTGTCAGGGCTGATTGAAATATTCAGTAATCAGTGCCTTCGAAGCCCTACCCCCGAAGACTGCCAGGATCTGATGCAGATGCACGGGGAGAAGCATTCCCGGGAATGTTAGGCGGCATAGATTGTATGCATTGGGAGTGGAAGAACTGTCCCGCTTCCTGAAAGGGGTTCTACACGACCGGCTACAAGGGAAAGAATCCCACGATGATCCTCGAAGTCGTAGCTGATTACCGGCTGTGGATTTGGTATGCGTATTTTGGGGTAGCCGGTTCGAACAACGACCTCAATGTCCTCAACTCGTCGCCCCTTTTCAACGAGCAGTGCCAGGGCGTCGGTCCGGCCATCAGTTTTGTCGCCAACGGCAACCGACATGATATGAGCTACTACTTGGCGCATGGGATATACCCTAGGTGGCCCGTCTTTGTGAAGACGATCCGATCCGCATCAGATGAGAGGAAGGCCTACTTTGATGCACGACATGAGTCGGCGCGCAAGGACGTGGAGGTGGCATTTGGTGTGCTCCAGTCTCGATGGGCGGCAGTTAGGCGTCCAACGCGTTTGTGGCATGTCGAATGCATTGCTGATATAATGTACGCCTGTATTATCATGCACAACATGATTGTCGACGACGAAGGTGTACAACTGACTAGTTTGGTCAACGACGATAATGAAGCCGGTTCAAGCCACGGCGTGGCCGCCCCCAACGTACGGAGTGGGGTACCTCACGATGAAGCCGACCTCCTCCAAGCACATGCCGACATGCGCCAAACGGATGCTCATATTCGACTCCAAAAGGATTTAATTGAAGAGTTATGGGCGCGAAGGACTGCATGGAGTTAGTTTTTTTTTTTAATTATGTAATTTTTTTAAATGTATTTTTTTTAATTTAAATAAAATTATTGCAGTTTCCCGTATCTGTGGCGTAAATTTAATTCCGTATTTTGTGTGATTGATAATTATTTGTTTTATATAATTTTGAGTAATGTGGCTAGGCTATTGCTGGGCTATTTGCTTGTCTTGATGATGTGGCAGGAGGATTTTTAGTGCTGATGATGTGGCAGGAGGAGTTTGTAGCTAGGATATGGCTGAGCGAAAATCATCGTGGATGGTCTAATACTTATTCGTCCCAAAAACTATATCAGATTAGATGGTTGCACGTTTAAAAATAAACTATAATTGATAAATATAGTTCGAGTGGGTAAAAGATACTGAGGGTTCCATTACTATGTAACAAAATTTGGGTTTTTAAGTGATAAGCAGATTAAAGCTTAATTATTTATTAAAAAAAATATTTGTATATCGAGTACATTAATAATCTACATTTCGTCAAAAACATTTATAGTATTAAAGTCGGTTCAGCTATTATAGAAACCCTTTTCAATTTCACCTCTAAACTTTTTTTTTAAGGAGGATCGACGATGGTTCCCCATCTACCCCTCGAAGTGACTCGGACCCCCAGCCTAACGGTCGGAGGTGAAGCGTCTTACCACCGAGCTGCGCTTCGTTGTCGGGGGTACCAAGTTAACCTATCTCCCCCTCGTTGTTGGGGGTACCAAGTTAACCTATCTCCCCCAGCGCCTGGATCGAGGCCAGGACTCAAGAAGTCTCCAGGGGAAATTAATCCCCAAGTTGGGCCTCCCAGAGGTCGAACTCGTGACCTCTAGGATGGCGCGGTATCCTTGCCTCCCTCCTCAACTACTTGAGCTAGAGTTGCGCTTCCCAGGGGTCGAACATTTATATTAAAGTCGGTTCAGCTATTATAGAAACCCTTTTCAATTTCACCTCTAAACTTTATATATTAAGAGTATATAATTACCTTTTACGTCTGTTTTATTTTGCATAAGTGCACACGTGAGAGAGCGCCATTAAGTTCAGCCGGTACAACAATTAACGAAAGATTAATCAAGGATAAACACTTCAACACAATTAAATACTGGTACTATTATTAATTAGGTACAAACAGGCACATATCTTATTTAATTAGGTTAATTGCCAACAATTACACTAACTTTGATCCCAAATTCGTATATGCCACATCTTAATGATAAAATATTAAACAATAACCTCCGTTTTTATAATTTGTAGCTAGCTAGTAACATAGTCACATAGAGATACATGCACACGTGTCTATTAATTATGTAAATCATGTCTAAACTCAAGTTAGTGATTTTTTCAAAGTTAAAATTAAATTATAATTGGAAAATGAAGTGCATATAATTGAGTTAGTCTACTTTCATGTCAAACTATCTATCTAGGTTTCTTTCTGACAAAAAGAGTCCGGTTTAAAAAAAACAGTATGCAGTAAAAAAAGAAATATTCTATCCCTAAATTTAGGGCAGCTATAGTAATTTGTAACATGCAAATCTGTTACATGTCAATTGCTGAACAATCCGACCCCCACCATGCATGCATGTGGGTTTTCCTCGTAGGGAGTAGCATACTATTCTACTAATTCAAATTAATTCTCCAAGCTCATGAATTTAATTTTATACTATGCACATCTATATATATGAATAATGATAATAACATATATATGTGCTGATAATTAGTATACTCTTATTGAATTTTGGACCTAACTCTTCACCAAAAAAATGTATTGGTCATATATGAGTAATTCATTGAAAATTTTGCCAAACATAACAATTATTTATTGGGTGGTACAAGCGATATAGGTGTAGGCCTGCCTGAAGAGATATAAATATAATATGATCTGATGAATTCAGTAGTGGAGGTGTGTTGTGTCTATTAATTTGAACTTTGACTGTCTCCATTTCACTTACTTATTTTCTCAACTACTATCAGTACCTGATGGAGTGTCAATCTTATCTTATGATGGATGCTTGTGGTACCATTCTTATTCTATGGTATTATGGTAGCTTAGTTTATGTAATTTTAAGGAAGATTAATTACATTTAGAGCATTCACAATAGGCGGCAAGGCCGGACGCAGAAAAAAATTGCCATAGAGCCGAAGTATATGTATGTATACATTTTTTCCATTCTTGTTAAGGGCTCAATATTGATTTTTGAAATTTTTTAAAAAATTGCAGTAGAGTAAAAGGAAAAAAAATTTGGGTAAGTGCTTAAGAGCATCTCCAATGGCGGACGTCCGGTCGGATATCTGCGACGGGCGACCGGGACGTCCGCCATTGGGGCGTGGCAACTCGGATACGGACGTCCCGTAAGGACGTCGGATGTCCTCGGACGTGTGGGCGACGGGCGGGCGGACGTCCGCCATTGTGGCGTGGGTCGGACGTCCGGTATTTATTTATTTATTATTTTTTTTTAAAACTGTATATATACGGCTCGTTGAACTTCATTTCATTCGCACCACTATGTAATTTTTTTTTCGAATCATGTATGTTTTTTTAATGAAGTTCTTAATTTTTCCCGTTCGTATGCGTGTTGAAATTTTATTTCCGTAAACGTAAACGTAAATTGCTTTATTTGTGAATTTGTGATTTTTTTTTATTGCGGGAAGTCCTAGTGGGAAGGGCGATGGGAAGAGCGGATTATGCAGGGGAAGTCCTAGTGACGTGGCAGTGGGATGGGAAGTCCTAATGACGTGGCATGAGGTGTTTTTGGGAAGTACTAGTGGACACAGTGGAGATGCTCTAAGCCCTACTCTTTCTCCATGTGTGTCCGCCTATGATGGGCGGATTCTTATTAACTAGCCCGTCTTATATTAATTTATAGTCCTCCACGTCAGTATTTTATTATCCTACATCTTCACCTGGGGTGGACGGACTATAGAGTGCTCTATCTTTTAACAACCATTTTGTATTTATTTTAATTTTTTTATTTTTATATATAATAAAATAATGAAATATACATAAATTTAAGACCATGATATGAAAATCTTTGTTTTACAAAAACGCCAAAAAATACAATGCAAAATACTAAAAAAAACTACAATTTCAATGGTTATGTGACCAAATTTCTTTGATGAGAAGTGAATTGGGAAAATATATGGGAAAACGTGAGAAATGAAGATAAAATCTATTGTATTTATATAGTGAAAAATAGGATAAAAATAAAAAATAAAAATTAGAAAACCATAGTTTGAGCTATAGTCACCGGGTGCCCGCAGTGAGCGGACTATAGCCCGAGCTATAGTCCAGACTATACATAGGGCGCGACCTTGAGGCGAGGCTTAGGGTGGCCATCTGCAGTGGAGGAATGGTATAGCCCGGACGACGCTATAGTCCAAGCTATAGTCCGCCTATTATCGGATGCTCTTACAAACATGGATATTCAAATTTATTCAAGAATCCAGAATGAGAAAGAAAAGGAAAATTTGTGGAATGGGCCGTGTAATTCAAGGGGAAGTGAAAGGTTATTGTTTAACATGGATATTAAATTTTATACTATTAAAAAGTTAAATTTTGTACGTCGAGAATATATTTATTAATTACTCACTCCGTCCACGAAAAATAAGACACATTGTGAATGACACGGGTTTTAATATGGAATTAGTAAAGTAAGATGGAAGGGAAAAAGTAAGAGATAAGTAGTGTTAGTGGAATGTAGGGTTCATATTATTAGTACGAGAGAAGGGAAAAAGTAAGAGAGAAGTTGTTGAAAACTTTCCTTTTTAGATGTGCTCTATTTTTCGTGGACAATAAAAAATGATAAATGTGCTTTATTTTTCGTGGACGGAAGGAGTATTGTTTATTGCACTTATGGGTTGGTTTTAGGGGAAAATAAATGAGACTTGGTGATGTAAAGTAAAGGACACAAACATGATGCGGTGATGTGAAATTGTAAGTGAAACTCAATATTTTAATTTAAAGATAGGACATGCATGCAGGGGTGGCTAAAAATGAAAATAAATTTAAGATTTAAAAAAAATACTAAAATTGATTGATGGTGCTGAAATTTTCCAGTGTAAATTCCACATCATTTATCTTTCTTTCAAGCTATATTTAGGGAATTTGAATGTATATGATTTCTCAATCATGAAATGTTGTTTAGTTTTATAATACCATATTAGACAAACTATAGCAAAAAAGTGGTAGCTTTAATGACTTGATAAGATTATCTTTAAAAGCCAAGAGTGGAAAAACATAAAAATGGGAAAAAGAAAAAAGAAGCTCAACAAAGTTCCAAGAGAGAATCTCAAGTCATCAGTGATAAGTGGAAAAAAGCTAATGTTAATTTGATTCCAAGTAATAGCTTTTTGGATGGCCGTAGTGCTTGTTTGTAAGCAACTTTTAAAAAAGAATATATATTACGTCTAAATGACAAAGAGTTTAGTCAAATTATTCTATATCGACTTATAACTTTTTTGCTGAATGACTTTAATCTCTAAACAAAATTATTCATTATTTTTTAAAATTAACTCAATTTAATTAGTATATATCAGTAATTCTTTTTTTTTTTGGAATTTTCCAAATTAAAGTTCACGCTAGAAATACAAAGTGTACTTAGTATTTTATGCAATTTTAATAAAACTCCAAATATTTCGTACAATAATCTTGAAATTTATTACCAATGCATGCACTTGGTCGATTTCCATAACGACTTAAATTAACATTTTAAGAAAGAAAAAAAATTCTAAGGCGTCAAGTGGATAGTATCGAATATCAGTGAATCACGTTCTTAAATTATTGGTTGATAATTTTCTGATCAAACAAATTTAAGAAATAGAGGAAAACGAGGTTTTTAATGTGGGCCTCACTTACAATAATGGTATTCGGCTTCTTATTGGGCTTTATATTGACATTCACAAAACTACCCGCATTTCTACCCAATCAAATTTGGACAAAATAAATTACTGAATCTTAAAAAAAGATGATATTTTTTTTGAGAAATCGAATATTTGGACATATATACTTTTCCAAGAGTTAATGTTATTCATAATAAATATTGAAGGATGCTAGTGCAGCCCGACACCTGCAGACTGATTCGCTAAATTTATAGGATTAGGGTCGTAAATTTTACACCTCCCTATCGAATTATGCATCATTGTCTACTCCAGAACTCAGTATGTTATCATGTACTTATAAGCAAAAACTACACTTTGGATGAGAAGTCTCTTACCAGAGTATTTCATTTCTCTCTTCTTTATTTTATTATTTTTTCATCTCTCTTACTACTATTAAACATGCACACATCAAATTGAAGAACAAGAACTTTAATTGACATATTTAAAAAATAAATATTAAACGGAAAATTATAAATATTTTTTAAATGAAAATTTCAGCAAGATTTATTATCATGTCTACATAATGCAAAAACGGCACACACATGGGTTACAATTAATTTATTAAACGGATCTACTTTTATGTCTTGGGAGAGATATGAGTGGAAGCTGCGAATTTGAAAATGAAAGCATTATTTTTATTAGTACTATTCCATCCGTGCGCTATTAGTAGGCCAATTTGAGTTCATTACAATTTTTTTAGAAGTATAAAGAAAAGTGAATGAAAAAGATAGTGGAATGTGAGATTTATTTTAATATAGTATTAATTTTATAATGAAATGTGAATGAAATGGGTTAGTGGAAAGTAAAGTGAAAATGAACAGGGACTCCTAATGGAGGACTGGCTCAAATGGTTAACCGGGACTTTTAATGACAGACGGGGGAGTACTATTTTTATTTTTCTAGAAAAATTTATAATTTTTTTTCAATTAATAATTTTATAGATTGCAACAACTGACATATGACAAGTTCAAAGATATTAACTCCAATTTTCTTTCGATTTGAAATGAGTGTAAACATATTTGATCTATCTTTTTCTCACACACACTATGAAGAGAAAATTTGTGAATGTGAAGTCAAGTTACTATTGTCATGTCTATTTAGTTGGGTTGCCAAATTACATTTATTTAGGTGGTCATGTCATTCCATTAACTCTTCTTCGATAACCAATTGTTTAGTGATTTCTTCTTACCAACTTTCACATTTTCTTTTTCCTTTATTTCCGTCAGAAATGCAATATTGTTATTTGACTCTTATGCCCCCACAGTCTTACTTATGCATTTTCGACCCTAATAATTTGTCATCATTTGACCTGACACGAATTTTAAGAATGTGATAAAAAGTTGGTTTAAAAAGTAAGTGGTACATGTAGGACTGACTTAATATACCGAAATACCACACTTATCGTACCGAAAAATACCTAATTTGAGGTATACCGCAAGTTGCAGTACGGTATGATACCTTACCGATAGATTTCGGTACGGTAAAGGTATAGATTTTCCTATACTGCGGTATACCGCAATATACCGCATTTACTATATTTGCCAAAAATTCGATATATATGTTGTATTTAAAATTTATATAAAAAATAGTTAATATGTTAAAATCCTTAACCCATACTTTCATATTTTAGTTCAGCCACCCCCAATCCCAAACACGCTCACACAGAGATGGTGGCAAAGGAAAACTTCTAAGTTTAAGAGTGAGTGATGAAGATTCTATTAAAATGAAGAAAGATTAAATAAAATGATCCTACATGCTATCCTGGAGTAAATATTTGATAGTTTATTGCAATGTAATATTCGAACTTTTGAGTAAGAGCATCCGCAGCGGTGGCGGTCGTCGCCACCGCCGTCCGTGCCAGCGGCAAGGAGAAGGGTCGCCGCCGCTGCGCTCGCGCCGCTGGCACGGCGCTGCTCGATGTATCGAGCACGTCCGTGCCAGCGGACGCACACGTGGCAGCACGGGATTGGGCAACGGCGTAGCCGTTGCATTCAAATTTTTTTTAAAAAAAAATCGGTATTTAATTATAAATAATGCTAAAAAATAAAAAAAAATATTTTCCAAATCCCAAAAATATGGCCGTTTTTTCCCGTTTTTTCTGATTTTTTTTTATTTTTTTTTCCCAAAATCATCTATAAATACACACATTCATCACTCATTTATCACATCAATTCATCTCTCATTCATCTCTCATTCATAATTCTTATACAAACTATCAACACATTCAACCTTCACTCAAAACATCAAATGGATTTCACTCATCTCATGGCGGAAGCGGAGCGCGAAGAAGAAGAATACTACGAACAACATCGTGCCGCTTACGAAGCATATGTCGCGGCGAATACCCCCGCTCATCCTCCTCAACGCACTAGATCAAATCGCCGCTACATCCATCGTGACCGGGAGGGAGCCCACGAAAGGCTCGTTGCCGACTACTTTGCCGACCATCCGCGGTTTCCGGCAGATTACTTCAGGCGCCGTTTTCGCATGTCAAAGCGCTTGTTCATGCGAATTGTCAACACATTGTCCGCACGTGTTGAATACTTTCAAACATGTGTAGATGCAGCCGGCCGGCAAAGTATCACGGCGTTGCAGAAGTGTACGTGTGCCATCCGACAACTCGCTACTGGGCAAACGGCCGACATCTTCGACGAGTATTTGCATATCGGTGAGTCCACTGGAATCCTTTGTTTAAAGAATTTTTGCGAGGGCGTTCGTTCTGCTTTTGGGATGAATTCCTTCGGGCACCCACAACCGACGATTGCCAACGGTTGCTTCGTCTTCACGAATCAGTCCATGGCTTTCCCGGAATGCTTGGCAGCATTGACTGCATGCATTGGAGGTGGAAGAATTGCCCGACTGCTTGGAGGGGGCAACACTTAAGCGGTCACAAAGGCGGCGGCCCAACACTTATCCTTGAGGCGGTTGCCGACTATCGCCTATGGATTTGGCATGCATATTTGGGCGTTGCCGGATCCAACAACGACTTGAACGTGCTCTATTCTTCACCACTCTTCAATGATGTGATGAATGTTGTAGCACCGGCGATCGACTTCACCATCAACGGAAATAAATACCGAATGGGTTACTATCTCGCCGATGGTATCTACCCAAGGTGGTCGACGTTCGTGAAGACGCTCCACAACCCGCACGACCCGAGACGGGTTCTTTTTGCGCAGCGTCAAGAGTCAGCGCGGAAGGACGTCGAAAGAGCCTTCGGGGTCCTTCAAGCTCGATTCAACATTGTGAAGGCCCCGGCTCGGCTGTGGTACGTGAATAATATCGCCGACATCATGTTCACGTGTATTATATTACACAACATGATTATAGCCGACGAAGGGCCGAGGGCGGCTAGCTTCTACGACGAGGACGAAGCCGGAAGCTCAACAGCGAGGTCTCCCCCACGCCGAGGCGAGCATACGACGGTTGGCCAGAGGATCGAGACAAGACACACAATGCGCGATACTCGAATCCACAATCAACTACAAGAAGACCTAATCAACCACATGTGGACGAAATTCGGCAACGAGTAGTGGTTTTTTTAATTTTTAGGATTTTAATTATGTAATGTTTAATTTTATTTATCATTTGTAATATTTATTGTGGTTTTTAAATGAATTTTAATATTATGGAAATGTTATTGTTTAATTGAATTTTAAATTAATTGTGCTCGTCCTTGCGGAAGAGCACAGTTGTGGGTGTTGTGCTCTTGCCAGAGAGCAGGCATGAATAGTACCGCCCGGGCCCACAACCGTGCCGCTGGCAAGAGCACGGTTGTGGATGCTCTAAGGATAATTGGCTAGAAGATTTGACACCGAGTGGAGTGACGCGAGTAGTAGCAGAAAAAAAATCAACATAAAAATATACTCCCTCAGTTCCACTATAATTAATTTACTTCTTTCTCTTTTTCTCTCTCTCACCTTGTACTCTCTTTCCATGTTATCTTTCTAAGAGCATCCGCAACGGAGGACGTCCCAGCGGACGTCGAACCGGCGTGTCGGACATCCGCGCAGGACGTCTGCCATTAGGCATGCGAGGGGCGGACGCGGACGTCGGTTGCGGACGCCGCAGATCTGCGGCTTTCCAACGACATCCGTCGGGACGTCCGTCGTGACGCCCGCCATTGCGGTGCCACGACGGACGTCTCGATTTTTAATTTTTTTAAAAAAAACTCTATATACACGGCTCGTTGCAAAATCTATATATACGGCTCGTTGCAAACTCTATATATACGATTTTTTAAAAAACTCTAACTCATGTATTATCGTCCGAAATGAAGGCCTAAAACAAAAACATATCATACCACGTTCGGCTAGTAGCAACTATAGGGATTCAAGGCATAACATGTACTTTGTTTGAATCGTTTTTTGGTTTGGGATGAGTTTTTTTTGGTGAACTATGTACTTTTTTTAATATAAATATGTATGCTTTTTTTTAAAAATAAAATCGTTGCATTTTCCCCGTATTCGTGTCAAAATTTTAATTCCGTAAATGACATATTTGTGAATTTGTGAATTTTTATTATTGTGGATGTCCGCCATTGTGCATTGGGATGTCCTTATGACGTTGCAGTGCAGTGGAAGGTCTTTATTACGTGACATGAGGTGTTTTTGGGAAGTCCGCCGGGACATCCATACCATTGCGGATGCTCTAAAATGAGTGTAAAAAATAAGTGACTTAGTTATAGTGGATCCCAGAAAAAATCATTGATGCGTAATAATATTCCTATAATATATTTATCCGATTTGATGTATCAAACTGTATTCTAAAACTAAATATTAAATTTATTAATTAAATATTAGTTTTTAGAAATCAATCTTATAAGTTTATTGGGAACAAGCATCTTAGAAATATCCCAACCTAAGTTAGTACATGAGAGGAAATATATTTTTTGTTTAATTTTATACTAATATATGGAGTACTATTTTTATATTGAGATATATAATTGAGCTATGCAAATATTGCAGTTGGAATATGTGGGGATGAATTAGGCGAATCTCATATTTTAGGCTCAAAATTAGTGCACAGAATACAGATGCCATATTTGTTCTTTTAATACTCCCTGATCTCTTCGTTTCATGTTAATTGTATTTTTTCATTTTGACTCGTCACAAACTATATACACTATTTATAATTGAAGTTAGAATTAATGTATTTAATTAATATGTTAGATTAAGTTAAGAGCTTACACTTCAAATTCAAATTTAATTAAACTAAAAAACTAATATTAAATTTACGGACTAAAATGAAAAATTCAAGTAACATGGGACGAAGGGAGTATTTTTACTATTAAAAGTTCGGCAGTACTCTTTTGTCTATCTATAATTAAAATCGTTTCTCTTCTTTATTCTTTACTATAATTAATGTCGTCAAATCTGACCTGTTATTTAACATCCACCTAACTACATTTATTACTGATTTTCAAAATAAATCACCAAAATTACTTGAATTTGAATAACTTCAAAATTTGTTGGTGCTGTGCTCTAGCAAGAAACCGAAACCCCACCAAAATCAAAGTAAAGAAGGTCAGAATGTTTGCGAGTTTGACGCCCATTTCAGCTTCTGCTTACTCTTTTCCTGAATTGAGAAATTCTCGAGGCCCCACCACTAGTTTCTCAAAAAGATTGGGGTTTTCAGGGGAATTCAGCTGCAGAAAGCCTGTTTGTAGCGATATTAGGAGAATAAGTCTCTGTAAAATGAGGGGTTCAAGGTGGGGCCGTGCGAGTACAACCGATGATGGCGTTCCTGCTTTTGAACAGGAAGAAGCCTTTGTGAATGAGTCTTTGACTTTTGAAGACGGTGGAGTTGAAGCTACTATCAACAATTTGGTTGGTGTCTCCCTCAAATTTCTTGTTTATCATCTGAATTTGGAGTGTTAATTGTAGTTAATTTATGTGCTATGTTGTTATAAGGCATGATATGTAGATGAAGAATTTGAAATTAGATGCTTTTTTTTTGTGGAAAATGTATGTGATTTTGTTGCTTATCTGCGTAGGTATGTGCTCATGCTGATTAATGTAAGCATTAATGAGAATGGAATATGATGATTCAATAAATAGGAGCTGTAGATTTTGTAGATATAGCAGTTAATGTTGTTGACATTTTCTAAGGGTATTCTTCATCATAATCTACTATTTGATGTTAAGTAATAATGATGTGTTTGAGGCATTGATTTGGTGACATGATTTTCTCTGGAAGGTAGATGATTTTTAATGGTAAGCATTAAATGTGGCTGCACAAAGCAAAGCTATGATATAGTACTAATTAGCATGTAATTTTTGTTCTTGAGCATTGTTTTCTCCTCTTGAATTCTTCACTTATCCTTTTATACACCCGAAGCTAGAAAAAGGTGCATCTTGATTGCCAGATTTATGATGTATATGCACATGAATCATGTTGGAAGCAACCATTTTCCTGAAATTGATTGGGCTCGATGAACATTTTCATGTCTTTAAGAATTTACTAATTTCATTGGCTTCGTAAACTTGATTCAGAGCAAGTGGCTCATCTCGGCGATTCTTATTGTATTCCTTCTCTGGATGCATGATGCACTAGCTTTATGGGCTTCTGTGGGGTCTGCACTCAACGCTACGCTCTCAGTTGTACTTAAGCATTTACTAAACCATGAAAGGCCGGTTTCGGGACTAAGATCAGACCCGGGGATGCCTTCTTCTCATGCGCAGTCTATAGGTTATACCATCACATTTCTCGCTGTTTCATGTAAGTATTATGACATTCTTTCTGTAATAAATATGGTTGAAATTACGTGAAATAAGGATGCAAATTATACGAGTTTTAAGCACACATTCCTCTGCGCTGCATATGATCATTTTGGATATCTGATGTGTATCCTTCTCTGTAGTGGTGGAGATGTTCGGAGTCAATGCTTTTACAGTCACACTGAGTGGTGTTTTTGCTGTAATCGGCTCTTATTTTGTAAGTATACAACAGCTGCGCGCAGAGTTGCTAGTTAAATTTTGATAGAATTAATTTGTTATTGTGTTTTGAAACATTGCTGTTGTAGGCGTGGCTTCGGGTCTCCCAGCGTCTTCATACAGTTAGCCAAGTGGTCGTGGGAGCAGTCGTTGGATTCACGTTCGGGTTCCTCTGGTTCTGGTCATGGAATAGTTTTGTGCTCAACTTGTTCACATCCTTCTTGTGGGCAAAAATTGTGATCAGTTTGGGTTCCTTTGTATTTGTTGTTTCTTTTGTTTTTCACAGTTACCAGTCCTGGCTTAATGATGCATAGAAAATTCAGATGAACTGTCTTTAACATTATTGTTGAACGTGATGCTCATAATAAATGAAATTCATAGTAGCATTTGTTATTATTTCCACAAGATTTTAAACTTTTATCCTTAATGCATTGAAAGAAACTATGAAGAAGAAGAAGAAGAAGAAAACAAACAATAGAACTTTTGTACTATAAATCAAGAAATCTTTCATCAGAGCATTGATCCATGAGATTTTTAGCCCCAACTAGCGCGATTCTTCCTTAAAAGTAAAGTTATTTTTTCGAAGCTCAGTGACTCGACGCTGACGTGGGCATTATGCTTGGTGCTGGAAGAACTGATGGCATGTTTCTTTCTGGTGCCAGTTTCCATTCTTGATCGAAAGAAGCTGACCTTTCTCATAGATAGTTTCTTGAAGGAGTCCAATATTTGCTAACTAACCTCTGTAAAAGATAGGATTGAAGCAAGTTCTTGTAGGGTGAGATCATCTTTTGAAGCTATCAACTTCAAAATGCAGTGTATATCTTCATACAGTGGATTATTTTTGTCACCGGCAGCAAATGCAGAAACCTGATCCTTGATTTTGATCCAAGACCAGCCAGTTTCCTTGATGACACCTTTTGATTTCATCAGTTTCCTCACCTCTGCTGCTTCGCTCCATTTGCCTCTCGAGGCATAGATATTAGCCAGTGTGATATGCGTCCCTGCACAATCTGGATCCCGTTGGAGCAGCTGCTCTGCTGCAGTCCTTGCACGCTCAACATCACCGTGTTCTCTGCTGGCTCTAAGGAGAGTTGACCAAACAACATCATCCCTTTCCACAGGCATGCTTCTGATCATATTCTCAGCTTCCTGCAGTCTTCCAGCCCGGCATAGGAGGTCGATCATGCAACCGTAGTGCTCTTTTGAAGGAGCTATGTTGTACTCTTTTGTCAATGAATCAAAGTAGTGAAAGCCGAGATCAAGAAGTCCCACATGGCTACAAGCGCTAAGAACGCCAATGAGTGTAACGGGGTCTGGCCTAAAACCAAAATGACGAAGCTTCTCAAACAGATCAATGGCTTCTCGGCTGCGCCCATGTTCAGCATAGCCATTGATCATGGCTGTCCATGACACTATATCGTCGTTCTGTGACAGAGAGAAAGTCATCTCAGCATCTTGTAAGCTCCCACATTTCGAATACATACTTATTAAAGCACTTCGTATAAGCGCTGTTTGATCCAAACCAACAGTCAGAGCATAAGCATGAAGCTGTCTACCCTGTTCAAGAATGGCCATACTTCCACAGGCACTCAGTACACTAGAAACAGCGAATTCAGTCGGTTTCGGCCCTTCCCTCCTCATCCATGAAAGAAGCTCAAGGGCCTGCTCTCCATCACCCCCTTGTGCATGACCTGCAATAATAGTACTCCAAGAAATTACATCTCTTCTTCCCATTTCGCAAAATATTGCTGAAGCTGAACTCGCCTGCCCACATTTTGAGTACATTGTCATGAGCGAATTCGCTACAGATAACGAATCTGCAAGACCACGCTGCAGAACAAGGGCGTGCAACTGTCGTCCCCAAATAATTCGTGCAACATTTGCAACGCTAGAAATCACTGCAGCATAAGTGTACTCATTAGGACACACACCACACTCTCTCATTCTCACGAAAGCCTTGATTCCCTGACGATCATTCCCTGCCTGAACATACGTATTTATCACAGACGTCCAGGAAACCACATCAGGTTCACTCATGTTCTCAAACAGATGCAAACCGTAAGCTAGTTTCCCACACTTGTTATACATTGAGGCAAGGCTATTGACCACATACGAGGGCGTATTCACACCATCCTTTATCGTCCTAGCATGAATCTCCATCCCATGTTTCAAGAGCTGCAAATCAGCGCAGGCCTTCAACGCAATGGCAAACGTGTACGTATCATGCTCGATACCATCCCTCCACATATCCGTGAAATAGGAAAGCCCCTGCAAGCCACAACCACCACGAACAAGCCCTGTGATGATGGCGGTCCAAGATACTACATTTCTCAACGGCATCTCATCAAACACTCTACAACCCTCCAAAACTCTACCATTCTTCATGTACATATCAAGAACCGCGCTCCCTACAAAAACAGAGTTCAAGAAACCAGCTTTGACCGAATAGCCGTGCAAAATCTCCCCAAAATTCACGTTCACATTCAGCCCACACGCCTTGAGAGCGAGGCTGAGGACGAAGTTGTCCATTCGGGTATTCGGGGCGACCCACATTTTGGAAAACAGAGACAACGCTTGAGATGAATCTGAGGCACTCACATAGCCCGAGATCATAGTCGTCCAGGATATCTCATCTCTCTGAGGCAATCCGTCAAACATGTGGCGGGCTCTTCTCAAGTCGCCGGCTTTTACGAGTTCCTTCAGCTGGGAATTGAGCTGCAGTATGTTCGTTTCCATGCCATCTTCCCGAAAACAAATTTGTGTGGAATCAGCGTAGGCTAAGCATGATGTCGTATATAATCTTCTTCTAACAAGAGACCTCAACTGTAACACCATGTTTAAAAATAGACACATCAATATAATTAATTTGCTAATATGAGAAGAATGTCAATTTGCTATTCAAAATGTATCCTAGATTCTTGAACAGTTAATAAAGAAAATGTAGTAAGCAATTTAGTTCCAATAAAGTACTTAGTTTGTTTATTTAGTTATAATAATTGAGTAGGAAAATAAATTGAAATTCTACAATATGATTCTAAATTTAATTTTTCCTCCATTTTTTATGCTTTTCACACTCAAGCTTCCGCGACCATTTATATTAAACACAAACTCATTTTTGTATAAATGTTATTAATACTTCCTACTTTTCCTAAAACTAGAAACTTTGAAAATGACACGGATTTAACGAAAAATGGTATAAAAAAAAGAGAGGTGAAGAGAAAAAAATAGATAATGTAAGAGAGAGGAAGAAAAAAAAATAGAGGAATTAGTGTTAGTGGATTATGAGGCCCATTTTATAAAATAGAGAGTTTCTATTTTAATTAAACGGACTAAAAACTATTTTTAGGAAACAAATGATT
Organism: Salvia splendens; assembly: GCF_004379255.2. Taxonomy (NCBI): domain Eukaryota; kingdom Viridiplantae; phylum Streptophyta; class Magnoliopsida; order Lamiales; family Lamiaceae; genus Salvia; species Salvia splendens. Next base: position 19,087,136 of record NC_056047.1, on the reverse strand, counting down.
TTACTCCAATCATATACACTAAACTGAGGAAGTATATTTTTTTATTTTATTTTAGTGTAAATCTGAAAAAGATGTATATTTTTTACTCAAAACCAAAAATTTGATTGATTTTGGAGTAATATTAGAGCTTACTGTCTACCTCATTTTAGGTTTTAATGTTCCATTCATTCGATATTGTGAATATAAGTTTTGTGATTAGTCAAATATTTGCATTGCAATACATGTCTTATTATACATTGTCAAGAGCTCATAGTAGCTTTAGCTATGAAGGATGGATACATTAAAAATATCACACATTCATCTTGAACTCACTCAAACATCATACTACTATATAATTCTACAGCTGCATCCAAATCTTATAGTAAATCTCTCTCTTGTTTCTTGCTTAACATACTCTCCTGGATGAACACCATCCTCCATGATCCATCCCAAAGAAAGAGAGACAAGACAAGAGATAGAGAGTCAGTAATCAGTTGTGGATGTGTCTCCCTTTGATGCTCCTCCAAAACCACTTTCTGATCTGGTACAGCTTATGAGCCTGCTGTGCTATCAGGTTTGCGGTCGAGCTCTGCCTCTCGTCGCTCAGGATGATCTCGTACCCGTCTCCGAAGCTGTCCATGCCCGGGGCCAGCAGCTGCCAGAAGAGACCCCCACCAGCAGCTCCACCGCGCTTGGCAGACGCGTAGATCTTCAAATACACTGCGCTGAACAGCACGTCCCTCTCGTACGTGCTGAACCCCCTGTCTCTCCGCGATTTCCCAAACTCTGCTATCAGTATAGGCTTCCGCAGGACGCGCTCAGCATCTTGAATGTGTATGTCAAGCCATTTGCTCATGAAAGACACCTGATTCTGATCATTTGTGTTTGATAGCCTTTTTTACTCACACAAAACAACAAAATGTCACAAACTCTGCATATTCATTTTTAACAAGTGAGTTTCGAGTAGTAGTAACGTACCATTGGTCGGGATAGGAATGCACGGTTGCAAAATCAACCGCGGGAACCATGTTGTTTGCTATGAAGTCTGTCCCGATGTTGGAGACCGGATTCAATCTGCTTCTCTGAGGCGATGATGGGCCGTAGAAGCCTTCCAAGCCGGCTTCGACCAAATGGTTTCTGTCTATGGACTTCACATAAGAAGCCATCTCCATTATCCATGCCTGAATAGTTCTGCCTGAGAGATCAGAGGTGCATCTAGGCTCATTCATGAGTTCCCAAGCCATGATTGTTGGATCATTTTTGTAGATCACTCCAGTGAATGTGTTGTATCTGTTCACAACACTCTGCAAAACAAAAAAACACACACACACACACACACAAATCATGACAAAATCTTGATTTGAGTTTTTTGCTAGAAACAAGAAGTGATGAGTGTGTTAATATACCCTTATGTGATTCTTGTAGAAGCCTTTAACCATAGAGTTTGTGAAGAAATTATCATCAGAAGTGAGATACTGCCCTCTGCTTCTACCCCAATTCACATACTGCTTCTTCCCACCAAAACTCTCATAATTATTAGCCAAACTCAATATCAGCCTAATCCCATATCTCCTTGCTTCTGCCACTACAAAATCCAGCCCCTTCAAAAACAATTAAAAATCAACAATTTAAAGAGACTGACTCAAACTTAAAGTAACCACCAGTCACTATGCCAACACAAAACACACAAAAACTTTTTTTTTTTTTTTAGAGAGACCTTGAACATTTGCTCATTGTAGGATCCGGGATACTGCTGCAGGGGGCGGTAGCCGCCATCGCTGAAGGCCCAGGTTCGTGCGACGGTGAGGCCGTGGGAGGAGGCCTGGCGGAAGGCGGCCGAGACTTTGGGGCGCTGAGAAGGGTCGGAGGCTTGGTACATGAGCCAGTAGGCGTTGAAGCCGTTGGCGTAGAAAGGGGCGCCGTTGAGCATGAAATGGACTCCTCTGCTTCTTATGAACATGTCTGCATTTGCATGGAGCCATTTTTGTTGGAGATGAAGAAGGAAAACGAACACACACAAATGCTGCTTCATTTTCTGAACAAGACAAAGGAAAACTGAAATATTTATAAAAGAGGATGGATTGGTTGGGGAAGTTAATATTTTGCAGTTATGTCTATGTGTACCGGAATTAACGGGAAATCTAGTTTTTTTTTTAAATATAAATATAGAGATTTCAAATTTGTAATTTTATTAATATGGTGGGTCACTGGTATTTATTACACGGCACCGACGTAACAAATGAAGGAACTTGGAGCACTAAAGCAATCTTCTTTGGCTCCTTGCATTGCTTTATTTATCTTTTTACCTTTTTCGTAGTTGAAAATATGACTATTTTCTTCCAAGTTAAAAACAAAAGAAACATAAAAGGAACATTGAATGGGGCTATGTATTAATTGAGGCGTGATGAGTGGCACCTAATATGTAAAGACATGTATCGTGGTGTCTCCTACCTATCATGTGACAAACCCTCACTCTCACTCACTCCACACACACTAACTTGTGATGAAGATTTCATCACTCCTTTTGTTTTAAAAAAGAATTTAGAACCCAAAGGTATGGTCGAGTGGCATGAGACTTGTCAATCCTTCCATTTGGATCGATCCCTGCCTTTAGGTGTGGAGTAGCCTTAAATCCTTGGGTCAGTTGTCTCACCCATTGAGATGCCTACAAATCAGCTTGAGAAATAGTCACTAGGCCCGGCGGTGGATACTCTTGGTAATTACCAAAAAAAAAAAGAATTGAGGATTAAATTCCCTACATTTTTTTGCAAAATAATAAATGATACAATTAAGCTAGAAAACAAAACACGAATGGACAAAAATCAACAAGTATTTCAAAATGCAAGAGACTTGACTCTCCCCTATGATATATTATATCAGACTTCTAAGTTCAAATACCACGGCCACCTTCCTTGGGAGGCAAACGATGAGCCAACACTCAATGAGCACCGTTGGCTTTACCTTCCTTTCAGCATGATGGCAACTGATCTTCCAATAGTATTCCTCAATTTCTTGTCCCAAATATGTGCACACCAAAACTTGGCCATGAGCAAAACTCGCGGCATATGTACGAATCGAAGGTCATATGTGTGTCACAAAGCTTGTATTTGACCACCATATCCATAGAATTTGAGCAGTCCTTCGTTCTGTCGCCAGTTTTCTTTTATCTTCACTTCTATCTGCACAGGTTATTTTGTTGGTTCAAATTTCAAAAGGATATTCTTGAGAAGGACGTGATTGCCCGATTGGGGAAGTTCATACCTCAAGGAAAACTTTCTTCTGCAAGAAATCTTCTATATCTAGCCGTGCTGCTGTTGCTAGTACCTTCAATGCTTTTCCTTCCTAATTACAGTTGCCAATGGATTTAGTTGCTAGCAATTTCAATATTATGCAGTTCAGCTTTTCTTTTTATGGTATAGATAATAGTATAAGGAACCAAGCCATTGTCATGGGAAGAAGGAAGTGAGAGTAAAAAGAGAATCATAAGATCATTATGTAGGCTAACCACCTATACTGAAAAGAAAAGTGAAGATTGAGGAATACAAACCTACATATTCCTTCTGATTGCTAGTCTTAATTTTCCTTTCTATCAATATTGACATTTTGGCCTCAAACCATGTTTCAATAAAAGGATCCTAAAGTTTTCAGTTTACTTATTTGCGATATTTATAGTATGTAGGGCTGTCAAAATGGATAACGGGTATTGGATACCCAATATCCGAACCCGAAAAATCGGGTAATTGGATACCCGATATCCGATTTTTCGGGTTTCGGATCGGGATCGGGTATTGAGATTTTTGGATGATGGGGTATCGGCCCGAATTACCTGATTTATTTAATTTTTTTTAAATTTTTATAAATTATTTAGTTATTCTGATTTTTTAAAATTTAGATAATTAAATGTTTTTTAACTCTTGACTATGTCTCAATTAGGGTTAGAGTACCCCAAAAATCAATGTATTTTTACTGTGTTAGTGTGTTGTATGTTTATGTATATACAGCAATATATACATGGTGTATGCGTTAGGGTGTGTATGTTTAGGTATATACAGTACTGCATGGTTTATATGTTACTGTGTTAGTGTTATTTTCCTATTTGGGAATACTTGGTATATGTGTATGTATATAGTAATAGATTAGTAGTACAGTACCTTGTTCTTGTGCAATTTTTTGCATTTCCAAATATGATCATTACTAGTATATAATAGTGAAGATATGTATACAACAGTGCAGTACATTGTAGTTAATTTTCCATTAAAAAAAATTCAAAAATCGGGACTGGATACCCGAGTCGAGTATTCGGGTATCCGATTTTAGTTTCGGATCGGGTATTGGATACCTTTTTTTTGGAAATTCGGGATCGGGTATCCGCGGGTACCCGATTTGACAGCCCTAATAGCATGTGATCAACAACAAGATTATTAAGAATATGAATCCTTAAGAGGGATCATTTATTGCTTCTCTATCTAACTTCTAACCGAAATCAAAACAACCAGAGATATAAAGAGTGCAGGAGATCATGTGTATTCATCGATAGAAAGATTACCTTTCCAATAAGGATAATTTTCTGTGAGTTCTTCTCCACAACAATCTCTACTTGGATAAAATCTTTTGCGTTAGGCCTACTTTTATAGCTAATAACATTAACCTGTCCGGTTGTACAAAATGTCACAGTAAACAAATAAGACAATATCATCGACAATTTTATGGATATCTTGAATTTCTTTAACAATTTCAAGTGTAGGTTACCTGACAAGCATAAGGGACTTCGTTTCGGTACTGCATAAAGATTTTTTCTCTGACAATTTCAGCCACAAAAAATCTCTCGGGGTGCTCACTAGTAATATCCTGAAGACAAGTAATAACTTGATGATCTCAAATGTAGATCCTTTACCTTCTGAAAGGATTAACCAAACAATTGGTCATGGCTCGAACCCGTGTACTATTAAATAGATTTCTGATTAAAGAGATAAAAGCCAATCATTCCAAAGCCACAATTACACCTTCTGGAAATCTTTTTTTAAAAAAATTCAGAAATATATTGGAAACATAATATACACACCTTAGGATAATAAGCTGGTCCCTTTGGAAGTTTAGATAGAATCCATTCCTTGACATCATCCACTCCGTGGCCAAACTTGGCACTCACAGGTATGACCTCATCAACATCCGCAAACTTCTCATACCACTGCAAGAGAAGTGATAGTTAACCATGTTTGTATTTACACGAACGTACTTGAAGCATGGATGCCTGTACTGGTTTTGAGGAAGAAAACTACATCTTGCAGGTTAAACTGTGAATATCGAGACCCGAAATCTTGGGCAACATAATGTGACACAACCACAGCATATATCTAGCACTCTGCACTCACTAACGTCACTAGGCCCAACCATGCTTTCATTAACAGAATATCATCGGGGACTTGTGACAATATTGATCAACTTCTTTAAATCTTTCAGGATACCAACATAAAAAGAGCAATATATACCTCGATTTTCTTTGCAATTTCCCCAGGTTTGATCAGATCCTTCTTGTTCAAAACAAGCAAGGTGGGTAACTTACTCGTCCGATCTCCAACTCCTTGTTCCAACACTTCATCAATCTGATAACAGATAAATATTTCAACTCAAAGAAGACATAAAACTGAAACTCTCTTCCAAAAATGAAAAAACAATAGTACCTTTTCAGGCGCCCTACAAGCATCAACAACAATGACAATACAGTCTGCATTAATGGCAGCACTCCGCACATTCTTCATCATCATAGAATCCAACTTATGCATTCTCTTCTCGATAACACCCGGTGTATCATACAGAATCATCTACGCAGAATCCCCAAAATTACATCAATTTATTAACAACGGTAGATAACACCATAAAAAAACAAGAAACACAATCAATCATCAATTCCATCAACTGTTAGAAGAACTAAGCATGATTCAAATAAAATCTTCATCAAAACAAGAGAAAAAGCTAACCTGATAATCCGAGCTAGAGCATATTCCAAGGATACGATGTCTAGTTGTTTGAGGCTTGTCAGTGACGATTGACAGCTTCTGACCGACCATTTGATTCGACAGAGTGCTCTTCCCGACGTTTGGCTTTCCGACCACCGCCACGTAGCCGCTCCGGTGATTGGGGTCGTCGGAGACGTAATCCATCTCTTCCATCTCGTAATCGTCCAGCAAAGCAATGTTCCTGTCAGGCTTTATGCTCAATGACAGGAGCATCGACGACGAAGTCGCTTCATCTCCATCTTCATCCTCTTCTACTTCCTCTTCCTCATCTTTGCTCTGCACGTAATACCTACTGCTGCGCAATCCATCTTCAATTCCTTCGACTTGTAGAGGTTTGCTCGATTTTCTCCGGCTGCCAGCGGCGGCAGAGCTGTAATTTACACGCCTATTCCCAGTGGACTGAAATTGGGGAAAATTTCTCCGTTGGAAAATTCCTAGTTTTGTGGTGGAAGAGAGGGGAATGCTGTACTGCAGAGCTAATTCCTTCATTTTAGGCTTTCTTCAAGTTCACAGGCAAAATTCGATACACATCTCCGCCGTATCTGCCGCCTCCAACCGCCGTCGCTGTTTTTTCAAGCGTGGGGAAAGCTTGCAAACTCCATAGCTAAAAAAACTGAACGTTATCTGTTCGACTGTGTCATGTCGACGTCGTTTGATGAAGGGCGTTTCCGGTATTTCATTAGGCCCATCAGCCTTCTCTGTTTATGGGCTCAAAGACTCCACGGCCCAAATTGAGGAGTTGCCCCTCTCATCAAGAAATGGTTTAATTTATTTCGAATCTATCAGTTTTCTTGCTTCCTATTTTTCTCTCTCTTCGCATCGGCGCCGGCGGTGGATTTGCTCTGGCATTTACTTGTAAGCTTTCCTCGTTTAGGATTTTGAGTATGCGATTATTGTATTGCTTTATGCTATTTATTTATCTGTCTAATTTGCGTGTGTTATGGATTCATGATTTTCAGTTTCGTTTTCGTTCCCCTTACCCTAATTGACTACTTCGACATTGTGGTATTTTATATGCTTGATTGATATATTTGGAGGAAGTATTTGTGAAATTGAAGTTTGATTGCTTGAAGCAGTAGGCTCCAGTGCTATTCATAACTTCAGCTGAAATTTTGATCTCGAAAGGAAAAATGGGATCTATAGGAAAGAGTGATGGAAAATTTGAGGAACTGTGAGAGAGTGCTCTACCGTCTTTATATTGGTTTTTTAATTGATTTCCTGTTGAACACGATTGTAATTGGCTCAGATTTTGGTTTTATTTACTCTGTTGCCTTTTGAATTTCAGAGCTGAAGTCTCATGGAACAATGAATTTACGGATCAGTTTAATTTGTCTTGCTTGTTCCGCTTGTGATTTGTGACATTGTTGTAGATTTTGTTAGTAACTATGAATTAAAATCTGGCAGAACCTCCTTCTGAAAGTGGTAGTTATGTCGTCCCAACGTGTTCCTGCTACTGAGGATTCGATTGGTGCTGCTAAAGAGAAAACTGCGGCTGAGGCCATCCCTCTCCTTTATGGGATCCTTGAAGATCCTTCATCTTCTCCAGAAGCCTTAAAGATCAAAGAATTGGCTATTACTGACCTATCAGATCGTCTGAGGGAAGTTGGCCGAGCAGAAGAACTGCAGAGCCTACTTACTAAATTGCGGCCTTTCTTTTCCTTGATTCCTAAAGCAAAAACGGCAAAGCTTGTCCGTGGTATTATCGATTCAGTTGCTAAAATACCTGGGACCTCTGATCTCCAAATCTCTCTCTGCAAGGAGATTGTGCAATGGACAAGGGCTGAGAAGCGAACTTTTCTCCGTCAACGAATTGAGGCTAGGCTTGCTGCTCTTTTGATGGAAAGTAAGGAATATTCAGAAGCACTGAATCTCCTTTCGGGTCTCATTAAGGAGGTTAGAAGATTAGATGACAAGCTGCTGCTTGTGGAAATTGACTTGCTTGAGAGCAAACTCCATTTTGCCCTGAGAAACCTGCCCAAAGCCAAGGCTGCACTTACTGCTGCAAGAACAGCAGCAAATGCGGTGTATGTGCCCCCAGCGCAGCAGGGCACCATAGATTTGCAGAGTGGAATTCTACATGCTGAAGAGAAGGACTACAAAACGGCATACAGCTACTTCTTTGAAGCATTTGAAGCTTTCAACACCCTTGCAGATCCCCAGGCAATTTACGGCCTTAAGTATATGCTTCTGTGCAAAATTATGGTGAACCAGGCCGAGGACGTGGCAGGAATTATATCATCGCCCAAGGTTGGTTTGCAGTATAAAGGACCAGAACTAGATGCAATGAAGGCCATTGCTGATGCTCACTCAAAGCGCTCTCTGAAGCTCTTTGAGACTGCCCTGCAGAATTTCAAGAATGAGTTGGACGAGGATCCAATTGTCCACAGGCACCTTTCCGCCCTCTATGACACACTACAGGAGCAGAATCTTTGCAGGTTGATCGAGCCATTCTCAAGAGTCGAGATTGCCCACATTGCTGAGTTAATCGAGTTGCCATCCCACCAAGTTGAGAAGAAACTATCTCAGATGATTCTGGATAAGAAGTTTGCAGGGACTCTAGACCAGGGTGCCGGATGCCTGATCATATTCGATGATCCCAAGACTGACGCGATCTACCCAGCGACTTTGGAGACCATATCAAACATGGAGAAGGTTGTGGACAGCCTCTATGCAAGGTCAGCCAAAATAATGGCATGAGGATCACATGGCAGCATAGAACTTTTCTTCTCAGCGATTTATGTTCCGTGAATTAAGACAGCTATTACTTTCTTGATGTTCATCTAATCTTTGTAACCTTCTTTTGTCGGGCAGTGTCACATTTGAGCACTTGGTTGATGCATCTTATTTGAATTTCTGGCCTTTTATGTGCTCTATATTTGCATGGTACCTTTTTTAGTATATAGACTATTTCTAGGTTCATTTTTGCTTGTGGACTGTTTCTGTATTGAATGAAATGATTTTTTTTTTTTGTGTACATCTGGAAATTAACAAGATTGACCCATGAAGATATTCTTGGTTTTATAGCAGCCATCTTGGGCATTGTCTGAATTGAGCTAAGCTTCAAAATATTTAAGAAAAACCATCATATTTATCAGTAAGAATCAAAAATTTGCTAAAGAATTTGGCATGTAACGAGCCAATCTTTTACATCAAGCTCTACGTGAAGTGTAGACTCTCTCTATTGGAAAAAACACAAAAAGATTCATATGTTGGCATTTAATTGCCTCTGTATAGTAGCTACTCAGTTGGTATTCACAAGATGTGGTGTTTAACCCCTTGTTTTTCTATTATTATGACTATTGTTCCTACAGTATGGCTGTGGCCTCGACTACACTATCGTTCACTTGTTTGGGCCACGGTTGGTCTCTGAAGCTTGTGCTGAGCTTTGGGAAGACGATCCGTTATCACCGTGTAAGTAAGAGTACAATAAGATGCCCGAACCTATCATCGATGTGGCAGAAATCGAACAATCTCCATCTTCTTTTCCCGAGTCGCCTTGCTGTTTCTGCAAAAGTTCGGGAGAGGAGAGGAGAGGAGAGGAGAGGAGAGATGAGATGAGAGTGTCACTAATATCAACGTCGAAAAGAGAAAATAGAAGAAAATAATGAAGATGAAATTGAATCTAATGTTGAAGGAAGATGAGCGTGCTCTTACCAATAGGTGACATTATTATGAATCGATAACCAGCCAATGGCACACGTACTTGAAATGAATCTAGCAAACACTGTTTTAGCTAATGTTCTTCTAGGCAATAAATATAGGTAAAAATCTAAGCTTGTAGTACTAAAAAGAATGGCTTCAGACACTCACCTATGACTTCCTATCCCACAAGCGACCACAATTTCAATGATAAATAAAGTATAGGTATAGGTATTCTGGAACGACATAATTATAAAAATAATATAAAATTAAATTATATCCAAAATTAGTCGTTCATGATCGATTGGGAAATTTTTGAAGCCTTCAAATTTTATAACTAATAAATGTAAAATAAAAGTAATATAAAAATCGAATAAACAATGTGTCAAGTTTCGATTTTCTGACTTTTTTACAATTTTAATTTACAAGCATCCTCGCAGTACATTAATTAAGCGCCTAGAGCTCTTGAGTTCCGGTCAACGAAATACTTAACGTGTGAAAATGCAATTAGCCCAGCAAAATGGTCGGTTGTATTTATTTCCCTTTTTCAATTTCAATTCAACTCCAATTTGACAATAGTGCTAGTGAAAAAAATGAAATTATGTTAAAGTGAATTATATCATTCTTCGTAATTAAAATATTCTGATTTAAAATTTTAAGGTCAGTAACTATTTATAGAAAAATAAAGTGGGAAAATTTTGAAATAACCGTAGTAAAATAGCTTATCAAATCTCATCATGTTTGATTCTTCCCTTACCAAAGAAAATGATTGATAACCATCCTTAAAAAGTCTTAAATCTTGAAAATATGCGACCACAAAAAGTCCAAAAAAACAACAATCAAGAAAAAAAGGGTGTAGTGAGCTTAATTAAGCAATAATCATTGTTGCAATATTAATCACCTCCAAAAATTCGAAATACAATTAATATTACATAACCCATGTGATTGCACTCTTAAACATATATCCCAAAGCTAATTAAAAAACATTAGTAGTTTTTCATTTATAATACATAACAGGCTTATTTGCAGCCATGTCCCATGCCCCTCCTTCCTTGAGATACTCCAAATACCGGGAAAACTCCGGCTTCATCGTCGCCTTCTTCCTCCGTTTCGTCTCAAACATACTAAAAAAGGGGTGAACTTTGCTTGCCTTGTTGGCTTCTTGCGCCGCGGTGGGCACCCTTTTTGGGGAATTCATCACTTTTGTAGGCACACTTGTTGTTCGGCTCAGCTTTGGCATCAAAGAGGCTGATGGCGACGGCTCGTCTCCTTCGCCTAGCTGCTCGTAGCCCTGCCTCCGTACGCTCAGAGCTCTAAACATGGATGATTTTGATCTGAAAGATAGAGAGAGAGGTGTTGTTTAATTTGTTGTGTTGATGAAGAAAAAATGAGTAGGTTTTATTGGTAAGGTAGTGTGTGATGAGGAGGTTTCTAATTCTATATATGGTGTCATGTTATGAGTATTTTTTATGTTACATATAGTTGTGATGTTTTGACTATTTCTTTGGGTTGAAAAAAAAATTATTATGATAATGTATAGAGACTGATTCTTGGTAGTTATTTAATCTACTCATATCCATTCTTTAATTAAATCTTAATTATTGCTTTGGCCCGAATTATACACGTCCAAATTGCATATTCTAAACAAAGGGTCGAGTTTTAATTAAGGATATCGGTTCCTGATATAATGAAACTTTTAAAAAATTTGTTGATATTAAGAACTTTATCCGTGATCATTATTTCCCAGCGCGACGGATTTCGGCTACATTAAAATAACATGGATGTTGAGTTGGGTTCGTGATTCAGGATTCACAATTTCAATAATATAGATGTGTAAGAACTCAGCATCCATGTCAAATTGAAGTTTAAAGAAAAAAATAAGTTTATAAAATTTTCATGTATTAGGGGCCAATATCCCTTTTATACTATATATATATTGGACTATTTAATCTTATGGCATCATATATGTTGTATCTTATATATTCAACGGATGATTCTAATCCAGCATGTCTTGCTGAATTTATAATTAATTAAGAATTGTTAATAAATGTGATTGAATAGGGATGGTGTACAATAATGGAATGAATAATAAAAAAGGAGTTGTGAACATGATTGATTTTGGTAGATGAGATTTGTTGACTTATTGGTGGTGTGCCATTCTCTGGAATAGTTCATACTAGCCTTTTAAAAAATGATTGAACATTTGGAATTCGATCGCATGAACCAAAACAATATGTTGAGTATAGACTGTGAACAAAATTCTTAATTTAAATTAATCTAATAGTATCAATGATGATTTGAGTTGCATTAATATTAAAGTTGAAAATAAGAGTGACAGTGAGGATTATTTAATTATATTCTATCCTGCAGTATTTCAATTGTATCAGTATTTAGACTTAATCCAGTTAAATCATGAACTGATGACTTCCTTAATTTGATCTGATATTCAAACATTGGTCCATACCATTACTTAGGACCAACATGTTGACTCTTTAGGCATAATTGGAATCACAAAGAACTTAAGACATGCTCAAAAGAGGAAATCATGCGAAATGTGATCAGTTCCTAATAAATTCGGTTCTCGTGAAAAGAAAAGGAAAAAATTACTTCCTCCATTTTAAAAAAATAGACAAACTTGTATGTGACACGGGTTTTAACTTTTAAAGTGTAATTGGTAAAAAATAGAGATTGAAAAAAGTAAGTAAATGAGAGGAAAAAAGTAGTTGAAGTAGTGTTAATGGATTGTGGAGTCTACCTTATTAGTGATGTGTTGATTAAAAACTTTCTATATTTAGACTTAGTTTAATTTGGAGGACAGTCCAAAATGATAAAAATAGTCCATTTTTTTGGGACGAAGAGAGTATATCGTAAAAATTACTGTATTTGTAAGATACTCCCTCCGTCCCACAAAGATTGTCTCATTTTTCCATTTTCGTCTGTCCTATAAAATTTGTCTCATTCACTTTTTATCATTTTTGGTAGTGCACCTCATATTCTACTAACTCATTCCTACTCACATTTTATTATAAAATTAATACTCCCTCCGTCCCTTAAAATTTGTCACCATTTGACCCGACATGGGTTTTAAGAAATGTAAGAGAAAGTGAGTTGAAAAAGTTAGTGGCATGTGGGTCCTACTTTTTTATATTAGTTTTAAAATAAAATATGAGTGAGAATGAGTTAGTGGAATGTGGGGTCCACTATCAAAAATGGTAAAAGTGAAAGGTGGCAAATTTTTAGTGATGGGCGAAACAGAAAATAAATGACAAATTTTTAGGGACGGAGGGAGTATATAAAAGTAGAACCCACATTCCATTAAACTTTTCGACTTACTTTTCATTACATTTCTTAAAACCCGTGTCCGGTCAAAGTGAGACAATCTTTGTGGGCCGGAGGGAGTACTACTAAAGTTTAACCAACAAAACTAGCCAAATTGGGAGCATGAATAGTAAGTAACGTCACTTGGTTGTACAACCAACTATGTGGATTGGCACATATGGACTTTTATAAATAATCAAACAACATCCAACGGAAACCATATTCTAAAAATGCCACATGCAACCACCACGCCACCGGCCCCTAAATCCACCACGATGTGTGACCGGAGCGTCCGGCTTCATCGGATCGTGGATTGTCATGAGACTCCTAGAACGTGGCTACATTGTTCGCGCAACCGTCCGTGATCAAGGTATAGCTAGTCATCACAATAACTATACTATAGTAGTGTTCGATTTCCTAGATAATCTAAAATTGAGTTGTAAGATTATTTTAGTTGGAGGGAGTTGACTATGACTAATTATCACATGATTATCCATATAGGATTAAGTCGTGAGATTCAATCTGATGAACCAAACAATACATTTTTTTAATCATGAGATATAATCTTGCAAACTAAAAAGTATCCGCTCAGTAACAATATAATTGTGCAGGAAACATGAAGAAGGTAAAACCCCTACTAGAATTGGCAAGAGCAGAAACCAATTTGACACTGTGGAAAGCAGACCTGAACATAGAAGGAAGCTATGATGCGGCAGTCCAAGGCTGTGAAGGGGTGTTTCACATGGCCACTCACATAGAAGGTAAGACTGTTGAAAGATACATTTCCATGTGTATAGATTGGTTTGGACATTGAAATGATGGAAATGGTGTAAAAGAATGAAGTGATCAAGCCTACAATTGATGGGATGCTGAGCATAATGAGGTCATGTGCCAAGGCCAAAACTGTCAGGAAAGTAATACTCACAAACTCAGCTGGGACAGTGGATGTTGAAGAGCATCAGAAACCAGCCTATGATGAAACAAATTGGAGTGATCTGGAATTCATATACTCCAAGAAAATGACTGGATGGGTTATTCTTCTTTTACTCTTTCTTTTTATCAGCTGTTGGTGGGAACTATTAAATGATTTTCTTCTTTGCTGCAGATGTACTTTGTGTCTAAAATCTTGGCTGAGAAAGCAGCCATGGAAGCAGCTAAAGAGAGTAACATAAACTTCATCAGCATCATACCACCAGTGGTGGTTGGACCCTTATACCTACATTCCCACCAAGCTTACTCACAGCCCTCTCCCCTATTACAGGTGAATATCATGTATCTGGTGGCTGTCTAGAGTTAAGTCCATTTTCAACTAATGTTTCCTCAATTTAAACTAGGGGAAGAAGCTCACTACTCCATCATAAAGCAAGGACAGTTTGTGTTAAGAACAGAATTGAAAGGAAAACAATTGTAGAAATTCTTTATTCAATCGGCAGTGCCGCCCAAGCCCCAGGCTTTTCCTTGATACAATATATGTCCCTTTCAATCATAATCTCCTAAACTATTAATAGGGAAATAATCATAATAACCGACTTTCCCCCCCCCCCCCAAACAGGCGCATCATAACCGCCCCTTATTCTATTTACAAGATACACACTCCTATTTACAAAATACACACTATTTACAATATTTATACTAATTACACAGCCCACGAATGTAGACTCAATCCCGATCCTCACGCTTCTTCCTCCTTTGATACACTATCAAGGGCTTTCCCTGGTTATCACCCTTTCGCTTCATATCAATTCCATCCCCCTTAGAATCGACCTTGTCCTCAAGGTCAAAATCTGGAAATTGCCCCATAAAATGTTGCAAGTCGATCCAAGTAGCCCCATCTTCACCCTCACCTTTCCATTTCACCAATAGTTGCTCAACTTCACGTTCCCCCATTGGAATCACCCGCAATGCCAAGATTTGTTCTGGCTCGAGCATTGGCAAGACCGGCAGTTCTATAGATTCCGGAAATTCAGTTGTAACTTCATGATTTCCCACCACCTTCTTTAGTTGAGAGATATGAAACACCGGATGTACCTTGCTGCCTTCCGGAAGGCGCAGCTTGTATGCTCTGCTCCCAACCCGAGCAAGAATTTCGAAAGGCCCATAAAACTTAGCCGACAGCTTATGATCCTTACCATCCCGCAACGAGGCTCGCCGAAACGGTCGGACCTTCAGAAACACCTTATCACCAATCATAAACTCTACGTCTCAACGGTGCTTGTTGGCCTGAATGCTCATCTCCTGCTGTGCTTGCATTAGATTTCCCCGAAGTCGCTGCAAAACTTCATCTCGGCTGGCCAAAGTTTCAACCACTGCCGGCATTTTACACTCCCCGGGCAGAAAACGGCGAAGAGTTGGAGCCGGCCGACCATATACCACCTCGAAGGGAGTCATTCGCGCCGCGGTTTGGTATGAAGTATTGTACCAAAATTCTGCCCATGCTAACCATCTCACCCATTGCTTGGGCTGCTCGCTAGTGAAACAACGGAGGTATGTCTCCAACACCCGATTCGTCACCTCCGTTTGACCATCCGTTTCAGGATGGTAGGCTGTAGAGAACTTGAGGCGAGTACCGGACTGCGCGAATAATTCTTTCCAAAAAACACTTATGAACATGGAATCACGATCGCTAACAATGGAGTTGGGAATTCCATGCAAGCGGACCACTTCTTTCATGAAGATTTCCGCCACCGAGCGAGCAGTGATCGGAGGCTTTAATGGTAAGAAATGAGCATACTTAGATAACCTATCAACCACCACCAATATCACAGAAAATCCTTTCGACTTAGGCAAGCATGTGATGAAATCCATAGAAATATCTTCCCAAATTTGTTGCGGAATAGGCAACGGCTGTAGCAACCCGGCTGGCGACATTGCCTCGTATTTCATCTTTTGACAAATCAAACATTTAGCAACATATTCTTTAACAGTACGGAACATACCTTTCCAATAAACGTTGGTTGCGATCCGTCGATATGTTCGCAATACTCCTGCGTGTCCCCCAGACGGGGTATCATGGAACTCATGAAGAAGTTCGGGAATCCATCGCGATGCTGCCGGTAGCGTGATGCGATCGTGAAAGAATAATTTCGTTCCCACCAACCGAAAACCCGGTCTACTGTCCGGCTGCCGCTGAATTGATTCGATGATGGCCTTGAGATACTCGTCACTCCGTTGCTCGCTCTCGATCCCCTCGAAGCCCAGCCACTCCGCCTTACTTAATGCTGACAACTCGGCATCACCGTCCCGTCGTGATAGAGCGTCCGCCGCAGCATTAGAAATTCCAGTTTTATACTCAATATCAAAGTCATATCCCATCAACTTAGCAATCCAAACTTGCTGCGCGGGAGTAACAATCTTCTGATATAGCAAATGCTTCAAGCTCCGGTGATCGGTTCGCACCACAAACTTCCTTCCCAGTAGATAAGGTCGCCAATGCTGAACGGCTAAAGCGAGGCCCATCATTTCCCGTTCATACGCCGATTTTGTCAAGGTACGATCAGCCAAAGATTTGCTGAAATAGGCAATCGGTCGACGCTCCTGCATTAGTACCGCCCTTATGCCCGTTCCGGAAGCATCGCATTCGATAACAAAGGGGCGATCAAATTGGGGCAATGCCAACACCGGTGCCTCCGTAAGAGCCCTCTTTAAGCGACAGAAGTCCTCTTCCGCTTTAACAGTCCACTCAAAGCCTTTGGGAGCGTCTTTCTTTAATAACATCGTTAATGGCCTCGCAATTAAGCCATACTCCCTGACAAAACGGCGGTAGTACCCAGTCAAACCCAAGAATCCTCGTACCTCGCGTATACTCGAAGGTCTCGGCCACTCTAGCACAGCCTTAATTTTATCCGGATCCATTGCTACTCCATCCTTCGAAATTATGTGACCCAAGTATTCGACTTGCCGACAACCAAATGTACACTTCTTGTGATTTGCCAAAAACTGATTTTCTTGTAAAATCCAAAGCACAGTTTCCAAGTGCACTCGATGCTGCTCCCACGAACGGCTGTAGATGAGTATGTCGTCGAAGAAAACTAACACAAACTTACGCAAATAGGGCCTGAACATGTCATTCATAGTGGATTGGAAAGTCGCCGGTGCATTCGTGAGGCCGAAGGGCATGACCAAGAATTCATAGTGACCACTGTGAGTTCGGAATGCGGTTTTGGGTACGTCCTCGGATGCAACTCGGATTTGGTGATATCCGGATCGAAGATCAATTTTGGAGAAAACGACCGCCCCAGCCAGCTCGTCAAGCATCTCTTGAATCACCGGAATGGGGTATTTATCCGGTACCGTCACCTTATTTAATTCTCGATAATCGACACAAAATCGCCAACTCCCGTCTTTCTTTTTAACCAACAATACTGGGCTTGAGAAGGCGCTCGAACTCGGTCTTATAATCCCTGCCAATAACATGTCCTTCACCAATCGTTCAATCTCGTCCTTCTGGTGATGCCCATATTCTTTAACAGTACGGAAGCACAGCCCTTTAGCCTTTAATTCCGCCAATTCTTGCGAAGAGATCCTCGTAAAACGAGGTCGTTGTGGATGCTGCATCGCTTCACTGGCCCTTGACATAGAAGATTTCTCACCCGGACGTGAGTTACTACTAGTGAAATTCTGACTTGGCCTTCCTATCGAGTCAGTCCAAGCCATTGAACCGCTTCGACTCCAGCCGCTTCTCCTTGGCGTCGAATTATTCCAATTCAAACTTGTACGTCCTCCCCCACGGATCGCAACCAAATTATCTTCTACATCACGTGCTAATTCCATTGCCGATTCCAGTTCAGTCGGCCTGAATAGGCGTAGGAATCCTCGTATTGGATCCTTAAGACCCTTCATGAAGTAGCCGAGATAATGAGCGTCGGTTAAGCCCGGTACTTGACTTGAGAGTTGAACAAACAAATTGACGTAATCCTCGACTCCCTTAATTTGTTTAATATCATCCAATCTCTCAAATGCGTCCCCTTGGAAACGAGTATCGAACCGAGAAACCAATGCTTCCGAAAATTCCTTCCATGTGAGGGAGGGCTTACGAGAACGCAGCCAAGTCATCCAATACAAAGCCGGTCCCTCCATTGCCACCACCGCCGCTGCAACTCGGGATTCCGTCGCAGTTCCGGTTATCTCGAACTGTTGGTTGGCACGGGCTAGCCAACCGATGGGGTCCATTCCGTCGAACGACGGCAATTGCAAACCCCCTTTGTTCTTCCCCTGGTCGGGTTTCTCGCCCGTGTCGCTACCTTCCTCTGATTTGTTACCATCGTCGTTGTTGGACCCTCCTCCGCCGGAGTGAGATTCCGACTTAGTTTTGACGGCGACCGATAATTCGGTGAGGGTAGCAGTAATTATCTCCAGACTTTCTTTCATCGCTCTCTGATCTTCTCGAATCCCTTGCTGCTCTTTTTCCAACGCTTCCATCCTTTCCGTTTGCGATCTCGTCATTTTCAAGTGAGGACGGGATCCGACAGGTCGGACCAATTGTTAAGAACAGAATTGAAAGGAAAACAATTGTAGAAATTCTTTATTCAATCGGCAGTGCCGCCCAAGCCCCAGGCTTTTCCTTGATACAATATATGTCCCTTTCAATCATAATCTCCTAAACTATTAATAGGGAAATAATCATAATAACCGACTTTCCCCCCCCAAACAGGCGCATCATAACCGCCCCTTATTCTATTTACAAGATACACACTCCTATTTACAAAATACACACTATTTACAATATTTATACTAATTACACAGCCCACGAATGTAGACTCAATCCCGATCCTCACGCTTCTTCCTCCTTTGATACACTATCAAGGGCTTTCCCTGGTTGTCACCCTTTCGCTTCATATCAATTTGTCCATGTAGATGATCTATGTGAGGCTCATATATTCTTGTTCGAGCACCCTAAAGCTGAGGGAAGATATATGTGCTCCTCACACAATGCAACTATCTACGACATAGCAAATTTGATCAGAGAAAAGTGGCCTGAATACAGCATCCCGACTGAGTAAGCCTAGTCTCGGATTTGGCCGGCCCCTAAATTTTATGACTAAGTTACAGAACAAAAATGTTATGTTTTCATGGACAGGTTTGAAGGCATTGACAAGAACATACCTGTGGTGAGCTTCTCCTCCAAGAAACTGGAAGGAATGGGGTTCTCGTTCAAGTACACGTTAGAGGAAATGTTTAGAGGAGCCATTGACAGCTGCAG
Source organism: Salvia splendens (assembly GCF_004379255.2). NCBI lineage: Eukaryota > Viridiplantae > Streptophyta > Magnoliopsida > Lamiales > Lamiaceae > Salvia > Salvia splendens. The sequence continues at coordinate 19,067,984 of NC_056047.1, read as the reverse complement.
AGAGAAGGGATTGCTGCCGTTATCCACTCAGTCCCACAGCAATGGAGAAAACAAAGAATCCACTTTGAATTCTCAGAAAAAGCATATTACCATTGACAATCAAGATGATTTGCATTCTGTAACTAAGGAAAAACAGATGGAATCAGGTGCGAACGGAAAATGTGAAAGAATTTAGCATGTGCACAACATTGTGAAGATTTGTTGGTCTACTGTTTCCAAATAAGTTGGCTGTTGTTCTGTTGAATCTCACTCACATTCCCCATCACCATTCTACAAGAGTTAAATAAGTCTATCTTGCAGTGTGATAATGTTATCTTTTAGGCCACTTGAGCTTTCAATATCAGTGAGTACCAAATGTCAAGATGGTGTTAGATCCACAGTGTAATATCAACTCCAATTAGAAAATCACAGCAATTATGTAATTCAATCAATGCCACTTTTAAGATAGAACAGCTCTTTTTGTGATATATGAAGTTTATTAGCAAAAGCTTCAACGGTAAATATTGCAACAATTTAAGAGTTGAGAGAAATGAATAGAGGCAGAAGCAACACATACCCAGAAAGGGGCACAAGTTTAATGCATATTTGTGCTAAGAAAATGCTACCACAGTGCCAAATTTCTCAAGGTTTCAACAAAAAACAACAGAACTATGCCTCCCATTATTGGTGAAAGAATACAGCATTTTCATGGCCTACTCATGGTAAATATGAATATCCTTGTAGCTCAATATCAAATTCTTAGACATGACAACTCAGCTTCCTGAAGCCTTCCCCTAGATATATCAAAAGAAAGGGCATCTAATAAAGTCGAAACAGATAATCATGGAAGGAGCAAGCAATATCTAAGTCTTTCATCAATGGAAGATGAAGAGGGCGTGCATAAGAATTACTTTCTACCAGGATTGATCCTTTGAAATTTCAGCCTGGCCCCAGAATTTATTGGAAGAGATAGCAAAACTCAGGCATCTTTTTGAAATCCATCGGAAACAGAAAAAAAAAAGAAAAAAAAAAACATAAAGCTGGTACATGTTCCATATTAGGAAACTCTTAAGATTCGTTGTGCTGAAGTTATGGTGACGCTGACGCCTAACCAACAACACCCGATTTTAAGTCATATTCTCCGTCCTGCCCAGTAAATTTCTTCTGAAGAACCTTCTCAAGCTCTGACTTGTCAAAGTCCTTGGCATTTTCAGCAGCATGAGCTTCCGCTAGGTTTGCATAATTGGTAGCAGACTGAGATATGAAAGCGATTTCATCATCTTTGAGTTTCCTCAGGAATTTGGCTGGATTCCCTCCCCATATCTGGTATTGAAAAATCACAAATTCAGAAACGACCCTTCAATTGCCACCTTAAACGCCTCTTTCTCTAAGGTTAATTAGTCCCTAATTAGATATTTAAGTCACTGATTTGAAGCCAACATGAAAAGATGTTTAAGGCCCGAATGAAGATGGTTTAAGTAGCTATTGAGAATCTTAAGATGAGTTCCAGAACGACAGAGCTTCACACAGCTAGTGGCACTTCTATGCATATAAAACTTCACAAGGCAAGACAATAGACAGCTCATCAACGTGTCTTACTAACCTCTCCAGAGGGTATTCTTGTATTCTGTCTGACAAGAGCTCCAGCAGCAACCATTGCATGTTTCTCAACAACCACCCCGTCAAGCAATGTGGCACCCATACCAATAAATGCTTCATCCTCTACAGTACAGCTGTGCAAGACAGCACTATGCCCTATAGAGCCCAATGTAAAAATTATTACTCGGGATCAAGAAATTCCGAGCAGGAAATATAATCTGAGAATGTCATCTGATGATACTAACCAACAGTGACATTGTCACCAATATGGATGGGCAAGACTTTCCCAGAAATATTAGATTTAGCTACGTGAATAAGAGAGTTATCCTGTATGTTGGTTCCAGCTCCTATACTAACGCTGTTCACATCACCTGCACAGAGACCATTTCAACTTGAAAAAATACTATCACACAAGAAAACCGTGCCTAAAGACTATGATTGAACCAGTAGTGATGACATAAACAACCAATGTCAATCCATCTCCATGAACATAATATTACTAAACAAAAGAGGTGACGCAAACCTCAAAAATCAAAATGGTAACAAAAAGAATAACTAAGACCATCATTGTAAAAAACTACTACATGTGAAAAGGAACCATAAGCAATTCAGATACATCATAATGAAATATAGAGCAATGGTCCATCAGATGGATTGTATAGTGACCTTAATCCCACAATGATGGTTATAGTTGGGTCATGGGTGACTGGGTCTGAAATAGCTCAGGGTATCAGGGTATATGCTAAGACTTCAAGAAAGAACAGTGTCAAAAGAGACTATTAGAGAATGCATGAATGACTCTGCATGAAGAACACTCTACAGTAAATGCAAAATATGCTATTTTAAATGACTAAATCATGCACACTCTACAGTACATGTAAAATATGCTATTTTGCATGTGCTATTTTACATGACTAAATATTGGTTAAATTCTCTTGTTATAAGTTATGCTACTTAGAAGAGGTTAGTTGCAGACCAAAAGACATTTTCTAGAGCACAAAATTCATAGTGGAGTAGTAATTTATATATCGGTATATCAATGAAATTCAATTATAACATGGCAAGAAAAGAAACTATATTTAATTCAGCGAAGACCATACCTCTGACAACACATCCATACCAAATGGAGGAGCTTGGTCCAACATAAACCTCCCCAGTCAGTGACGCATTAGGGGCTACAAAGGCATTCTTAGCAACCGAGGGGGCTTTGTCAAATAAGTTCATAAGTGTTCTATGCCTTGACACTGGAAATAAATTGTTGTGTCAAATATATCCGAAGAATGTACAAATAAGATATACTACAAAACAAATGGAACAGACACAAATGTTATGAATCGCCATCCAATTATCCATACATGTGTACAGAGAAAACGATATACATTGTGGATTTTATGATAAATCACCATGACATTCCCTCCACTGAGACACAAAGGAAATTGAAAAAGAAACTATAGTTGTGTGGTTCCGTCATCCATGCCACACCTGCGTCAACATCCTTTCCATCCATCTCCTCCAAACGGTCAGCACATTTCAATAAGTAAGAGAAAAAGTGACTGGTCTGTTAGAATTCAGTATCAGATGAAATAATACTGATTCAACAACACCAAATGGTTGGCAAGATGGGGAGCTAAAGATACAAGAAATATACATAGAGCAAATGCTCATTAACCTAGCAATTACAAAGATAAGGTATGGGTGAGTCCCTCTTCCAAAACCCCATCTTCTAAATTAAACAATCTTCTAAATTAAACAGAAAGAAAGGGGGATTAGAAAATGTCGCACTCCATTCCATCATTTAGACCCAATCCTTCTCCGCCTTACACTTTCCCTAGATCAAATGTTTCTCTCACACAGCTAAATCGTAACCTCACGAAAACATACATCGCAGCGCCAACCTCGATTCACAAATTAAAAACCGAGTCTTGAAAACCCCGACCTCAAATTACGGCGAAACTAGATAAATAAAGAAATGCAGGCACCAGAGCTAAAAAAGATCTAGCAGGTAAAGCGAAAGAGGGAAATTGCATGATTACATTGTTCTTGGAAAAGGTAGTTTCCCTGGAGGCGGGAGCCGAGGCGATCGAGGGCTTGGCCGGTTTCCCTAATCCAGAATCCGACGGTGTAGAAAGCTCTTCCCATAGTGCCCATCTCTTGTTGATTTCTTCACGGAATTGGGAGTTTGCGGTCTAGGGTTGTGAGATTTGGGGCGAATTGCAGAGCGAAATGGCAAGTTTGATTACGCTGAATAAATGAATATGGCCCAGTGAGTTCAGCTGAGTGCACTTCCGAGTTTACTCAACTTTATTCCTTTTCTTATTTTTCTTTTATATTGTTTAATTAGAATTTAGCTCAACCGATTGATTTCTTTTTAACTATTGTTTTGCAAATATGATAATAAACAGTTAAATTAAAGAGAAAGTAACTTATGAGATATAATAATATAAAAGAGAGTCGTATCTATATTATTTTCTTACCTACTTTACTTTATGTATTTATCATTTTCTCAAAACACGTGCCGAAAAAATAATTAATTACTTAAGATGGGATGGAGGGAGTATGTAGTAGTAGTAGTTTTATTTTGTGTATTAAATGAATTGAATAACATAAAAGTAAATGTATTTCTACTTTTTGTAATTGGTTATTTATTTTCAACGAGACAAAAGAGAATATTTAGTAATAGTAACATAATTTTAAAATTTTTGTGTTCTTTCCAGTTAAATCTTCTTTCCTCACAGTTAAGTTCTGCAGTTTCATTTTTCGGTTTGTTTTTATATAAAAATGAAAATTCGAAAAAATAGAGAAGAATCTTCTTATCAAATGTGATTTACATAGTAAGAGTACTTGTGATGTTAAATAAATGTTCCCTCCGTTCCAAAATAGACCCTTCGTCCAAGAAAGTTTATCACATTTTTCTATTTTCTTTCGTCCCACAAAATTTATCAGTGTTCTTTTTTTTTTATTATTTTTGGTAATAGACCCCATACTCCACTAACTCATTCTCACTCACATTTTATTCTTATAAAACTAATATACAATAAAGTAGAACTTACATTTTACTAACTTTTTTAACTCACTTTCCATTATACTCCCTTCGTCCCAACTTAATTGTCACTTTTAGAGTGGGCACGATTATTAAGAAATGTAAAGAAAAGTTGGTTGGAAAAATTAGTGGAATGTGGACCCATTTTTTATAGAGTGAACTATATAAAAAGTCTCTGACGTTTCCAAAAGTTTCGCTCTAGACCCCTAACAAAAAAAATATCCCCAGAAGTGCCTAACCTTCAACCTAATCACGAATGAGATATTCGTAGCCATTTTTCGGACCAAAAGGCCCTTTTGCCTTGAAGGGCATTTAAGACAATTCCATTCCCTGTCGCAGCAGTCCTGCTCTGCGTTGATAATTTACTTTTGCAGACAACAGTGGTCAACTCAATGTTGATGTGCACAGACTACCGTGTTCCTTTGTCTATAGTTAAGAGTGTAGTGTGAAATAATTTCTCATCTTCCTTCTCTCTCTTCACTTCCTTCTCGCAAAAAGGGTTCAACAAGGGATTCATTCGTCGTTTGAACTCCACCATATAACCATCAGTTGTAAGAGCCCAATTTATGTAATTTATTCTGCCGCACTGAAATTCCTCCGTGGGTTGGTGATTTTTATTGGGCTGTTATTGCAACGGAATTTGGGTGTATTCAAATTAGGGTTTATGGTTGTTTGGCTGGGTGGAGGTTTGTTTTGGGGATTTTATTTGTCTGTGAGATGGCGATGTTTGTTGTAGTCCGATCAATTTTGGCTTATTTTGTTGCTGAATGTGGCTGGATTTCGTAGCTGACGCTGTGCGTTTTTAATTTAGGGGTTATGTGTGGGGTTATGTTTGGTCGGCTGGCTGTGGGGTCCATTTTTATTTGTGAAATTACTTTCATAAATAATGACATATAAATTAACTTGAATATGTTTGGGTTTGAATTTCCAATTCAGGTCGCTCTTGCAATGTCTTCTTCAAGTACGGAATCGTTCGGTTCAAGTTTCAATTGGGATTGGCCTCGTCCACCGGTTGTTCTCTGTAGTCACGATGTCGCGGCCGAGTTGGTGACGTCTAGGACGTCGGCTAATCCAGGTCGACGTTACTATCGGTGTCCATTCTGGAAGGAAGACGATTGCAGATTCTTCCGTTGGTTTGATGCTGGTCTATCGCCAAGCCAAGACACTTACTTTCAACGAATGAAGCTCGAACGAGACAGGTTTGAAGAACAACTCCGATCGAAGAGTATTGTGCATGGTGATCTTGAAGCCAAATTTCGCATCAAAAGTGATGAATGTGCAGATCTGAAGGCAAAATTGACCATGATGACTGACGAGTGTGCAGGTATTACTTCAGAACTTCTTAGAACCAAAAAAACGCCCCGAATGCTGAAAATTGTAATCTTACTTTTGTGCTTTGTAATTTTTTTCTTAATTTAATGGTACCACTTTTTTTTCCGCTGGTAATAAGAATTTGAAGTTCCGCTGGTAATAAGAATTTGAAGTTCCGCTGGCGAAATCTGATTCGAGAATATGGTTTTTGGAACACTGTCGTATGAACTAACACCTTGCAGTTTTTAGTTTATAATCACTTCCGAAGTACGCATCTTCTGTTGAAATAACACCCGACTTACAGAACTTTGTGTGATGTAGGTTATGGGCACTTGTGATACAGAATACACCAAAGTCATACCAAAAGTTTTCCAAAAAAACAGGCATTAAGTTTGACAAAAGCATAGTTAAAATACGCTATTGTTTACGACACACAAAATGCATAGTTAATACAAGTGTCTTCTAATGATGATCCCTACCGATCACCGAAGGTTATATCCGAATAATGTTTGACAAAAAGGGTTCGCATTCACCATTGTCTACGAGACACAAAAAATAAACCAACACAATTGCCTCCTGGCTGAGTCCCATACTACGCAAGCGCGGGTATTCAATCACGATCCCCTCGAAGGCCACAACGTTGAGGATGCGTCCTGGTCCGACGAGTGCTAGTGCTTGGAGGAAGATTGTTATTATCCTACAAATATCACAAAAAATTGTGATTGTTAACTGGATTTTATAGAAAGTAAAAGTGCAACAAGGGTGTTGAAAACTACCTGGCTCGACCGTGTAGACCGACGAGTGCTGGGACGTGAATCAGTGGGATTAGTCTACAAAAAACAACCCCGGTCAAATTGAGTTTCAATGTTTATCAAAACGAAAGGTGATGGTGGTCATTACCTCCTGGCTTGACCGCGTAGCCCGACGAGTGTTGGGCCTTGGAACAGTGGGTGGCTCACTAGGATCACTGGGCTGTGAACTTGAACTCTGTCCAACTTCGGTCCGGGCATCTATACGAGGATCATTAGTGCATGTTCTTCTGTTATGCCCATCTTGTCCACACCGACGACACCTGAGTATAAAGGTTGGGCGCAAAGACTCAGAACCATTTGCATGCTGACGAACCTGTGGATCTTCACGCCTCAGTTTTTTTGGCCATCCACGTTGCCGCTTTGTCCTAGGAGGTGCCAGTTCAAATCCAACTTCTGAGTTCTTCGGCCAATTATCCATCCCGTTGATTGGGTAGAGGACATTCTCGTACAATAGCGTCATGGTGGACTGCAAATAATAGCGGGAGACATAGTCAGATACATCCTTACCATTCTTGTTGATTGTAGCCAGGCATGCACAAGGGTCACGAACCGCCGGTTCCGGTTCATGAACCGGCGGTTCACGGTTCAAGAAACGCTTGAACCAGAACCGGCCCGCCTACCTCCCGGCGGTTCCGGTTCCGGTTCAAAAAACCGCCGGTTCACCAGGCGGTTCAAAACCGCCGGTTTTTTTACTGAACCGCCGGTTCCGGTTCATGAACCGGCGGTTCAACCGAAATTAAAAAAAATATATTTTTTATTTATAAAAATTGATTTTTATATTTAAAATCAATTTTTACAAACAAATGAATACAATAAATTCGTAATAGCCCATATATATTTGATGGGCTTGCGAATTTAAGAAACCATTCTTGGTTGTTTCTCTTTTATAGAGACATCCTTGAATGTTTTATGTTCCACTTTCGATGTGGGACAAACTCATTCTTGGTTGTTTCTCTTTTATAGAGACATCCTTGAATGTTTTATGTTCCACTTTCGATGTGGGACAAACTCATTCTTTGTTGTTTCACTTTTATAGAGACATCCTTGAATGTTTTATGTTCCACTTTCGATGTGGGACAAACTCATTCTTGGTTGTTTCACTTTTATAGAGACATCCTTGAATGTTTTATGTTCCACTTTCGATGTGGGACAAACTCATTCTTGGTTGTTTCTCTTTTATAGAAACATCCTTGAATGTTTTATGTTCCACTTTCGATGTGGGACAAAATCATTCTTGGTTGTTTCTTTTTTATAGAAACATCCTTGAATGTTTTATGTTCCACTTTCGATGTGGGACAAACTCATTCTTGGTTGTTTCACTTTTATAGAGACATCCTTGAATGTTTTATGTTCCACTTTCGATGTGGGACAAACTCATTCTTGGTTGTTTCTCTTTTATAGAAACATCCTTGAATGTTTTATGTTCCACTTTCGATTTGGGACAAAATCATTCTTGGTTGTTTCTTTTTTATAGAGACATCCTTGAAAGTTTTATGTTCCACTTTCGATGTGGTACAAAATCATTCTTGGATGTTTCTCTTTTATAGAGACTTCCTTGAATGTTTTATGTTTCTCTTTTGATGTAGGACAAAATATGTTGAAGTATTTTCTTTTATAACTACATATTTAGAGCATTCATTCATCTTTTTCCAATGTGGGATACAAAACTTTCTTTTGTCTTCTATTTTTCTTGATTGATAAAAATAATGAATTATCGAGAAATATGATTTGTATATAGAAAATATTTATTTGTATAATAATTATGGTTAGGTTTATACAATTTGTATAAAAATTATTTTTTTAATGTGTATAATATTATTTATTAGTTAACATATACCTAGATTTATAAACATAAGCAAATCATTAATGATAAATAACTAATGAATAATAGTTTATGTAATAATATTTGTTATTATTACATAAACTATTATGTCCAATATTAAGTATTGATATTTTATAAATATATACATAAATAACTAATGAAATAGAATAATTTGCTTTGATCATAAATACATAAATTTATTATAGAATATTATTGGACATAATAGTTTATAAATACATAAATAATATTGGACATAAACTATTATGTCCAATATTATTATCAATACTTAAAAAAATATCAATACTTAATAGGACATAATAGTTTATGTAATAATAACAAATATTATTACATAAACTATTATTCATTAGTTATTTATCATTAATGATTTGCTTATGTTTATAAATTTATGTATATGTTAACTAATAAATAATATTATACACATTGAAAGAATAATTCTTATACAAATTGTATAAACCTAACAATAATTATTATACAAATAAATATTTTCTATATACAAATCATATTTCTCAATAATTCTTTATTTTTATCAATCAAAAATATATTTGAACAATAATTTTGTTTATATATATCATACAAAACATGAAGAAAAGTAGAAGACAAAAGAAAGTTTTGTATCCCACATTGGAAAATGATGAATGAATGCTCTAAACATGTAGTTATAAAAGAAAGTACTTCAACATATTTTGTCCCACATCGAAAGTGGAACATAAAACATTCAAGGATGTCTCTATAAAATAGAAACAACCAAGAATGAGTTTGTCCCACATCGAAAGTGGAACATAAAACATTCAAGGATGTCTCTATAAAAGAGAAACAACCAAGAATGAGTTTGTCTCATATCGAAGGTGGAACATAAAACATTCAAGGATGTCTCTATAAAAGAGAAACAAACAAGAATGAGTTTGTCCCATATCGAAGGTGGAACATAAAACATTCAAGGATGTCTCTATAAAAGAGAAACAACCAAGAATGATTTTGTCCCACATCGAAAGTGGAACATAAAACATTCAAGGATGTTTCTATAAAAGAGAAATAACCAAGAATGGTTTCATAAATTCGTAAGCCCATCAAATATATATGGGCTATTACGAATTTCTTGTATTCATTTGTTTGTAAAAATTGATTTTAAATATAAAAATCAATTTTTATAAATATATTTTTTTTAAAATTCGGTTGAACTGGCGGTTCAAACCGCCGAACCGCCAGTTTTGAACCGCCGGTTCACGGTTCACAATTCGCCGACCCTGAACCTGCCCGTGTTAACTGGCAACCCTCCGGACGGTTCAAACCGCCGGTTCCGGTTCCGGTTCATGAACCGGCGGGCCCGAACCGGCGGTTAACCGCCGGGCCGGTTCGGTTTGTGCATGTCTAATTGTAGCGATGGCGTGAGTGCACGGGATTCCATTCAGCTGCCAAAGTCTGCAAGAACAAGTAAATTCCCGCATGTTTACTACGTACTGACCTGACGGTCCAGAGACTTGGTAAGAATCTTGTCCGTTCCATGTGGGTCTCCATGAAGAAGCCCTCGCCAAATACTTATCAACAATCTCTTTGATAACAGGCGGCAGGGCATGATCATACGTCTTGATCCACTGGCCCCTGATCTGTATCCTCTCCATTTGACTTGTCCTGATCTCCTCCAACATGGTGACAATGGCCAACTCACGAGCAATTGCTATCTTCGAATTTAAGGTCTCGCAGATATTATTGAGGATAACATCAAAGCAAACATGCAGAGAGAAATAAGCCTTCACCCATTTTTCCTTGGGAGCTACGCCGAGTAGGTATTGATGTGCTTGTGGATATATAATCCGCAGTGCATTCATCCGCTCAACATATTCTTCCTGGGTTGTACTCACCGCCAGCTCCCACAAAATCTCCTTAAAATTCTCTCCGATGAAACGCTTCTTAAAGTTGTTGTATATGTGCTGCACACAGAAGCGATGCTCGCTCTGTGGAAACTCCTCAAGGATTACCTTTGCAAGACCCTATTAAATTTCACCACAAATTGTTACATGTACACAACCACTGACACAGAATACAACAATATTATAATCACACTCCGAATACAACAATATTTTAAAAATCACAATTGAAGTATGTCAAAAGAAATCACAAACAACGTATACACCTTTTAATGAAATCACATTACACATACCTTTTGCTGGTCAGAGATGAAGACAAATCTGGGGGCATTTTCATGTATGAGGAGGGTCCTCTGCCAGATAGCCTAAAAACCATTTCCACTGTTCGTAGCTTTCGGCCTCAGTCACCGCCCATGCAATAGGCCACCAACCATTATTTGGATCAATTCCTATGGCCGTCATAAGTTGGCCTCTGTACATACCACGCAAGAAACATGAATCCAAGAAGATAATCGGACGACAAAAATGCATCCAACCCTTTTTCAACGGCCCGAGACAAGTATAAAACCTCAAGAATCGCGGGCCCACAACTTCAGGATTCCTGAAGTTCTCGTAGTGAATGTGCACACTAGAGTCAGCGTGTGTCCGTTCCAGTTCAGCTTTGTAATCGAAAAGTCTTCGATACTGGAGTCTCGCCTTGCCAAAAATACCTTCCAATGCACTGTCTCTTGCTCGGTACGCCTTCATCCTGCCATCTCGGAGTCCGAACTCCTCATCCACACACTGCCTTATGGCTGCCAATGGGATATGGGGATTCGCTTTTATCTTCTGCATGTATCGCTCAGCTAGCCATTTTGACGTCAGCCATCTCTGATCCAACACTTGAGAGCATGTGTGTGCATGGTCTCTCTGCATATTCAGTACAACAAAATCGGTATCGTTGTGGGCTTCGACCCGTCTTGCATATACATACCATTCACAAGACTTTCCTCTACAAATAGCACGAAGTCTTTTGCCATCATTTTGCTTCACATGTACCGGGCGTCTCGTCATTATTGCGTACTGTCGAATAACCTTGAAAAAAAAATTCTCTATCCTTAAAAAAATCACCAGGCTTCCAATTTGGTAAATCATTTGTCAGCTTGAATGGGGTGTACTTGATACCCTTTCTACTTAAACCTTCCAAATCCTCTAGGTCCTCGAGATCTTGCAGCTCATCGACCGTCTCTTGCTCGAACAGAGGGTTTGAGTCTGCCGAGTTCCTTTTCTCAACAACAGGGGAGTACTTTCGCCTTTTCTTGGACCCGCCGCTGCCTTGGCCAGACCCTTCTGCTTCGCCTGATGGCTCCTCAATTCCGTCTTGTCCCGCCACCTCCTCCGGCTGTTGTTCCCGACGTAACGACTCGTAATACGAGGTAAACATTTGTTCATCACGACACATGTTGGCCAACGAGATAAAGTGGCCAACATCATTATCATCATCTTTGTCGGTACTGCCCTCGTTATGAAGATGACATCCGTCGGGAACATAATCGGCTAACGGACAAAAAACACTTTCATCAGCTTGTTGGGGTACATCTCCTACCACCGGTACGGGTTCTGCACACGCTGCTTCAGCTGGAGCTGGCTCTTGCACTTGGGTGTGAGCTTCGTGCATGAACAATTCATGAGTAATGTCCTCAATGATCGGCTGACTACCATCATCCAATACCGGTCGGTACACATCTTCTTGTACAAATGCTCCTGGCCCAACCGAAGATGGTTGGTGAACTACAGATTCAGACTCAGTCGCCTGTTCAGCGACATCGACAATCGGATTGGAATGGTCAACAGATGAAGCTGTAGCTACATTCTGCAAAATGCAGTACCACAAATGCTTACAAACAATAACTAAATCACAAATTAGGTACTAAATCAATATGAAAATCACACCAATTCATTACCTCTGCTACTTGTGCATGGGAATCGACAATCGGATTGGAATGGTCAACAGATGAAGCTGTAGCTACATCCTACAAAATGCAGTACCACAAATGCAGGACTAAATTACAAACAAGAACTAAATCACAAATAATGTACTAAATCAATATGTAAATCACACAAGTCGTTACCTCTTGTACGTGTGCATGGGAGTCTCCACCTCCAGCTTCTGCTTCTCCAACATAGTCAACTACACATATTTTTTCTGCTACAAAGTCAGAGACCGGAGCTTCATGGGACACGGCTTCAAATGCTTTTGCCAAATTTTGCCTGGCTACCTCCTCAGCCCTCTTCCTCTGAGCACGATCATCTTCTAAACTTTTTGTAAGATATTCCTCAAACTCAACATCCCTATCATACCAGCCAATCATTAAAGGCTCCTGTCGTTGCCCTTCAAACTGAGACCGTTGCTTCCTCTTCGGTCTAGGCTTTTGCCTTGGCACATTCGGTGTGGCTTCTTCAATCTCTTCAATAATGACTCCTGGGGGTTTAGACGCCTTGAAACTAAGAAGCTCTTGCGCTTCTTCCTTCATTATTTTCAGTATGGCTTGAGCCCGGGTTATCTCCACAACGTAGATGTGAACTAACTTTGTCGTTGTAGACGCTACTTTGAGGAAATCCTTCAGATGTGTATCCTAAACAATGGGCAACAACGGGCCTCCGATTAAAACCCATGCGCAGTCATGACTGTACTTTGGATCACAGTAGTAGAACTCACATATCATCTTCCTATCATACTTCAACCTTAATATCATGCTCGATAGGTCTATAAGCTGGAATTTGTCTATGTTACAGAAATCGAAGTATGTCAAATGCCCACCAACATACTTTTTCGCATCATTCGTAGAGAAGAATGAACCTCCATGATGGAAAGCAACTGAAAACTTTCTAGGTGCATCCCCTAGGAAGGAAGACAATAAACGTACATTTAAAACTCAAACCAAACAGTAAACCAAAATTCACAACAAAATCAATTTATGGAGCCTCAATCACAAAATCAATATCCGACTGATCAAATATATATTCACAAAAAATCAATTTCGTACACCCTAAATCACAAACCGAGGTTTAAAGGTTAACTTACTATATTCATCATCTGGGACGAAAAAATCGAGATCAGGATCTCGGATATCCCAGGTTTCTTCTTCCACATCAATGACCATAGGTGGATGTCTCGGTGGTGGTCGGTGTGGTGGCGATCGCGGGGGTATTGGTTCCCTTTTACGGCGAGAGTTTCGTGATGTGGAAGCACCTGAGGACCCAGCTCGCTTCCTCTTAGGAGCCATTCATGCAATGGAGAGCAGGGAGAATGAAGAAATGAAAACAATGGTTTGCAGTTTTAAGGAGGTAAACTCCCCTTTTTGTTATAACTTTAGGCGGGAGTGAAAATAAGCCGGCAATAATGCTGATTAGAGCCGGAAACTGTATGTAATTTTTGAAACTTGTTTTGTTAAATCACGTAGGAAGTCTTCAACACGTGTTGCAATTGTATGGGTAGTCCACTGAACAGCCGCTGACGCCCCTGACGGCTGACGTGCGCTGTCACATCATTGCAGAGTGGCCACTGCAGATTAATTGTGCTTTGACTGAAATGCCCTTTTAGGGCCGAAGGGTATTTTCGTCTGAAAAAACCCCATTCGTGATTAGGTTGAAGGTTAGGCACTTCTGGGGATATTTTTTTTGTTAAGGGTTTAGAGCGAAACTTTTGGAAACGTCAGGGACTTTTTATGTAGTTCACTCTTTTTTATATTAGTTTTATAATAAAACTGAGTAGAGTGAGTTAATAGAATGTGAGACCTGCTTACTATTTATGGTCAAAATGAAGTGTGACAATTAAGTTGGGACGGACCGAAACAGAAAAGAGTGACAATTAAGTTGAGACAGGGGGAGTATGTTTTAAAATCTGTGCCCGATCAAAGTGTAATAAAACTTATGGGACGGAATGAATAACTAGGGGTGTTCGGTTTGAAAGATTGCATCACAGAATTAAATGTGTAATGTATTTGGTCTATGAGATTCAATCCCATAACTCAATCCTTGATGGATAATCGTGAAATAATTAGTCATAGCTAACCTCCTTGATTAAAATAATCTCACAACTCAATCATAGATTATATCTTGGTACTATTTTATTTAGCCACCTGACAAATTAGATGAATTTGAGGTTCATGATTCATGTCGTAGCTCGGTTAAGCCGTGCCGACGTTGATGAGGGGGGAGGTTCATGATTCATGCGTTGACTATACAGTTGAGTAACAAAAAGTGGAGTGCAGCATTATTGTTACCGAAAATGTAGCTGTTGACTTTATTTAGACAAGGGATGGAATACAAATAGTTTTCCCCTTGCATGAAGCATAATTAAGTTAAACACTTAAATTACATGATATAATCATATAAATTATAAAAGAGTTGGGTGAATTAAGCAAATCACTGCCTCAAGTTCTCCACAATGTAGGAGGCATAAAGATCCCTGCAACACACACATAATTAAGTTAACATTCTTTATTTTTCAAGATGATTCATTTCCACAATTTAAAAAAGTAGAGTACTATTAGTATTAATTGTGTGACTCACATTGAGTATTTGATAGCATCAATTGCTGTTTCAGCAGGGAGGAAGTCTTCCACTGCAACAGACTTGTTCTCATTCTTTTTATCTGTTTCAATACCAACTCAAGGAAACAAATCCTAATTAACTAGTTTCACCACTTACTACATTTGGTAAAAGGATAAAGGATACAGTCCTCGAAGAAGCGCCTTATTTCAGCTAGACGGTGAGGGGGGAGCTCGGTGATGTCCTGATAATGCCGGAACTCAGGGTCGTCAGCGCATACTGCAATGATTTTGTCGTCCCTCTCGCCCTGTGGGGTGATTCTTCCAACATGAGGAGTTCCGATACTGAAAGAGAGAGCAACGCTTACTCTTCTTACCTGATCTATCATAGGCATCAATCCAATGGCACGAGCACGGAGGTAGGTACCAGGAAGAACAGGCTCCTGTGCAGGCAGGAAAGAAACAAGTGTCACAACTAGCTTGCACATTCAAAATAGCAAAAGAATAAAGCTCGAACGAACCTGCATCAGCACCAAAACATCGATGGGGTCGTTGTCTTCACAAAGGGTTCGTGGGACAAAGCCATAGTTGTGTGGATATACAACGGATGAGTAAAGAACTCTATCCACCTGTCAAAAATCATGAGTTGTATCCCAAATTCAGAATTCAAGAAGCAACGGGAGTAAACATAATACATTTCCTACTTCTCTTTGATGTTGTTTTCGACACAAATATGTCGTTTAAAGGAATGTATAAATCAATACTTGATGAAGAGAGCTTTAATGAGAAAATTGAAACCAGAAGGAAACTAGCAGCAGATCATGATTAAGTAAAAAATGTATCATTAATTAGAAAAGGGAATGAATTTCTCACTTTGATAAGGCCACTGGTTTTGTCAAGCTCATATTTAACTTTGCTGCCTTTTCCAATTTCAATCACCTGCCAAATTGCTTCCACTGATTAGATATTCAACTTAATCAAAGTAGAACTAACATTAAAAGCTTTCAAAGTAGAATTTGGTGCATTTCCTAAAAGGAAGTCTCTTTTTTGGTGCAGTCACGAAATACAAGAGGTGTATATGCAATTAGAAGAAACCACTCACACAATTGAATACTGCTGGGGCTCCTGGCCCTACATATACATCAAACCAAGTATCAAAAACACGTAAAATTAACGGAAAAGGTATAGAGCAAGAAGCACTGAATTTGGAGTCTTAAACAGCATAAGCATCATCCGTTTTTAAAAAAATGATACTTGGATTAGCTCTACGAAAACAAACAACAGTAACTGATGAAGCTTATGAAAAATCAAACCAATTTCCAAATCATGCCAAGGATGAGCAGCAACCGATCTCCTTGACATAGAGGAAAGAATCCTCTCATTGAGAGCAATGCGACGAGCCCCCGGACCACTCTTGTCAGCCATATTCTACAAAAACAAAACTCGGCTATTTTCATTCCCTTCCTCTCATTATCATAATTGTGTTCACTTTTCACTTTGTTTAATTTGAACTTCTTAATAATCCTATTACTTAAAACAGCCTACTCTTGAGATTATTGAAACCAGATACTATACCCAATCAATATCAAGAAAACGAAGCCTCAAACTTCAATTTCCAACTACCCAATTTGAGAACAGACTATCAAGTAATAAGGATTGAAGGAAAATAAACAAAAAAAAAATCAAATTCAAGCAAACACTGATTGTCACCTTAGAATAGTCCTAAGAAGATAAAAATCACATCTTTAATATTAGAAACCTCACAACTCAAAGGCCAAATCAAACAAAGACAATGGAAGCTCTGCATACCCATGAAAGCAATTTCACTAAGCAGGCAGCCCACTTGCTCAAAAGCAAGAGCAAGCGCATAATGCTTTTCAAGAATTACTAATCTACTTCAAAACAAAGAATAAATGCACATTTGTGTGACTTACAGTTTGATTTGTGGCAAGCTAACAAGATTTCCCAACTGGTGTTAATGCAGTTGGTTTGCGGGAGAGAGTCGGAACAAGTATTTTGTATTACATGGGCAACGAAAGGAAAGCTAACTGGGGGCCACGTGGCACTACTTTGGGAAATATACAATGCACTAATCCAATTTTATTTATTCATCTTGATTTTTAAAATTTTTACTTTCTCCGTCCATAAAAATAAGGATATTTTTATTTTGGAATGTATCATAAAAATATCATTTTCAAATTTTAGTAATTTCTTTATTTCTAATAAGATAAGCCTCATTCTCCAATAACAATATTCCCTCGTTCCATGAAAAATGGCCTCATTTTGCCATTTTTGAATGTACATAAAAAATAATCAATTTCTAAAAATAGAAAGTTTTTATTTCATACTTTACTCACTTTTTCTCATCTATCATACTTTATCCACCTTTTCTCCCCTCTCTTATATTTTGTCTACTTTTTCTTCATATCTCTATTACTTTATCTACTTTTTCTTTCTCTCTTATTTTATAATTTTATCACTAAAACATGTGTCGTATGAAAATATTTTTTTAGATGAAGAGAGTACATACAATTACTTTTTCTTTCCATCTCTCTTATTTTACTAATTCTGCATTAATTCTTGCGCCATCTTAAATGTACATATCTCTGTGGGATGGATTTGAGTATTAGAGAATAGAGAGAATTATTTAATTTTAATTTCGTTTTCTCTCTTTTGACGACATTAGGTTAGGTGAATATGGGGTACGATTGGGATAAAATGCCTCAACTTTCTGAAAATGAAAAGTAAAAGCACTATCTAGAATGAAGGGTGTAAAGCAAAAGTGTGAAGCATCTGCCATTAACAAGATTCCTTATGCCTTTCTCATGCAACTTGATCGTCTTGAGATAATATCACTCTTTGACAATATAAATGAAAATATAGTTACTCCATATTAACTACAGCAACTCCATTTCAACAATAAAAATCAAAACAAATTGTGAAGTGCAACGTGATGTAGACTAGTTTGGTTTCGAATTTGATCTAAAACTGAGGAACATTGAGGGGCTTGAAATCTCTACAACGCATGTAGCTCAGAAACTGCGATGGCAGTTCTTCGAGAAGAGACTGAACCACGGAGATTTGCCCCGCTGCACGAAACCAACCACGGGTTAACAAAATCGAATCCGTTTCGTTTTCATGTTACGTCTTTCTAGAATTTAACATACACTCACCATGCACTTCGCGCATTGGAACGAACTGAACAATGTCACGCGTTGCCACCCTTCCGCTAGTGCTCTCTAGTCGCCGTCCGTTGTCAGCGTCAAGAATCTTAAGCAAGAAATTTGGAAATTGTAAGCATCCTTAATAATACTACAAGAAACCCCCATTAATTGTAAGGATGAGTTTTGAGACATACTTCCATATCCTTGAAATCTGCATCTCCGACTCCAACAATGAGGATAGATAGGGGCAAGTCAGATGCCTTCACCACGGAATTTATTGTTTCTTTAAGGTCAGATACCACGCCGTCCTACACATTTTAAAGCCTTGTTACCGAAAAGAATATAACAAACACAATTTGGCAAGTGGAGATTAGGGTTTTTCTCAGTTGCTTACTGTTATAATCAATAGAACGTAATACTTGGCTTGGTTACAAGAAAGAGAGTGACCAGCGATATCTGCAGCCTTGTCTATAACTCGGCCAAATAGCGTAGGTCCAGAGAGAGTGACGTTGTGTAGAGCGGCCGAGTAAGCAGCCATAATACCTTCGACACCTTCTACCTGGAGCGATTAAATAAGACAACGGAACATTCAACAATTTGCAGATGTTCAGAATGGTATATGTGTAGCACATTTTAGATAACTGTAAGAGCATCATCTCTTGTGTTTCTCTGCAGTAGAATCTCTGATCAATCAACTAAATAGACACTATATTTACCTCAAAATCAGTTGGACTTCCGTTTAAGTTAAAACAGTGAGATACGGATCCATTGGGTGTTATCCCACCAAATCCCCAAGCAGGAAAGCGTCTGTCTGAATCATAGAACTGTATCACCTCCCCGATCTCCATTATAGCC
This sequence comes from Salvia splendens, assembly GCF_004379255.2. NCBI lineage: Eukaryota > Viridiplantae > Streptophyta > Magnoliopsida > Lamiales > Lamiaceae > Salvia > Salvia splendens. The sequence goes on along the minus strand of NC_056047.1, from coordinate 19,048,984 downwards.
TGCAATGTGTTTTTAGCAAAAATCATTTAGATACTCACATAGAGTATTATTTAAACAAACAAATACACATGTATATGCATACTTATAAACAGATCTTATGTGTGCACAAGGTTAAATGAAGTTAATGGAGTTTACAATCGAGAAATCTAGGTGAAGAACTATTTCTCATGGTCGGATGACTGCTACCCGAATTAGTTAGCTAAAATTTCTTTACATTCTTGAAAATCACCCATCATCATAGTCTACAAAATAGCCATAGTTATTCAGTGTTACCTGCTGGTAGGAATTGAGGCGACCTGAAGGATCAATGTAATGCAGAGAACCCAGAGTTGTGGGTCTTCCATTCGAAGCTGAAGATACATACACGCATTATTCAGGTTGCATTATGAACCATGGGAATGAGTGGAATTTTGTAATGGGGAATCAAGTTGTGTACCAGTGAAGTCAACAGCAACCATAAAATTGAGTTCGAATCCACTGGAGATGTAGTCAATAAAGCTATACAGTTGTTTCTCGACAAATCCATCGACAAAAATTTGACTTTTCATAATCTGGATGAGCATATTTAAGAACTGAGAACAAGTTGCAACAGCAGATACAGAAACTTGGGGAGATTAAATACCTTCTCATGGTGCCTGAATGCGGAAGGTGGTGAGATGAGATTAGCACAAGCTCTACTTTGGTGAAGGGCTTCAATTTCTGCAACTGATTTCTGCACTTTTCTGTTGACAGAAGGAGAATGTTGATGTACATTATCATAATGGTGTACAAAAGTGAAGGAAAAGGCGGGAAATGCAATTTACAAATGGCGAGAAGAATGGAGATATATATACCCAATCAGTACATGATTTCCATTGGTGTTGAAATCAAAACACTCAATAAGCAAGGGGTTCTCCTGCAGAATACATAGAGCAAATCAGGAAAAAGTCAAGGAGTCGGATAGGAAATTGACACCTTATGGAGTTGTAAACTTTTTTGATTAGTGATTTTGTTAAATAGAATGAAAGTAAAAGGTTGAAAATTGCATATGCTTATGGAGAGATGACTATAGAGATCGAAACATATGCATAATGGAATACACGGGTATAGGACATTTGCCTCTCCCCATAAATGCAGTTGCAAGTAGTAGTTACCTTGCTCATATATTGTTGCATGGTTAGGCACAGAGGTTTCCATGTTGGATTCAAGTTGTTGTTCACGACTTCAGTCTTGCAAATAGGAATATAACCTCCGTTCTCAGAAGCTCTAGAGATTCTTAAGAAAGGATCCTGCGAATCAAGTTACAAGAAAATGAGTGAAACTAGACACTTGAAATGGTAGTTGACCATCTCGACAACTGTGGATCTGAAGATACTTACACTTGTAGAGAATGTGTCTTTGTTTTCTAGAGCTGAACAACGGAATTTAAGCTCTATGGCGTTCCTTGAAGCAACAGTTTCATCTGCACGCACAGTTAATGTCCCCTTATTTCCCGAACCTCTAATTCCGTCAGTATTACGCAGATTCAAGGTCAAACTCCGGTCACGTTTAGTAATAATCTGCAGTGGAAATTTGACAGTGACAGAATTATGCCTCGGATTACTCCAAAATGGACGGTTATAAGGCAGAACATGCGTGCAAAATGTGGATTAGACTTGCCTAGAAATGTGCAGAAACTCTAGAACAGAAAAAGGCACATAGAGGTGCCACATTCACAATTGAACAACATAATCCAACAACAATGAAGAAAAGAAAAAAACTCACCTCAGAGACAGCACAAGTAGTTTCACCAAGGAAATCTTGGTCTTGCAACTTCAGTGTCTGAGAATTTAACAAAAAAAATTGACTTAATTATTTGGAAATTCCTAACTATTTTGGACATTAAGTGACTTCGTATTATCTTAAGTCCAGCAAAATGATAAGCCAGAAATACATCATACCTTCACAGGTAAATTGTGATATTTAGAATCGACATCATAGACCCGAAATCTGGAAAAGGTAATATTAGGGTCAATTAGTTTAGGTTTGCAAAGAAAAGGCGAGAAACAGATCTCGAAGGAAACGAATCCAACACATGATTCACTTACATTAGAGTCTGAACAACCTCAAACTGATACGTAATATTTATCTTCTGAATCCAACTCGGTTCTAGACTGTTCAATATTACTTCAGTGCGGCCTATCTCTTCAAGCTTCCCGTCCCTTCTCTTCATGTAGACCACTGCCATAGGATCACTCTGAAATAAAGAAAAATATACGCACCTTAAAATTATTTATAAGCAACTACAGTAGAAATAATATGGTCAGTGAACATTTGCTAGCTCAGAATGGACAAAGGAATGAATCCATGCATGCAGCATGTCAATTCTATACTTTTAAAAAAAGGGAAAAGGAAATAAGCTATTTTTCCACAAAAAATAAAGACAAAAACATTGACCTAGACAGAGAATGCAAGTCAACAGAAAGTAAACGACAATGCTTTTTAAAAAATAAAAGGAAAAGGGGGACAAGAAATAAGCTATATGGTCCACAAACATAAGAACAGAAACATTGGCCAAGACACAGAATAACTAGACACCTTTTACAACAGAAAAAAAACAAGATAACACGCCCCAAGATGCTACTTAAGCTCTTATTTTACCTTGGATGTGAAATCGAGATCGAGAAGCTTTGAAGCCGATAGAGACAGCTGCAAATAGAATAAACAAAATGTTACAACGAGAGATAAAACTAAGTCCTTCATCAAGGTTTGGTTATCACTTTCCACTATGAATAGCATTGTAGATTAATGAAGGGATCTCTTTGTTAATGTTAGTCTTTAAAAATGTGAACAGAGGAAACCAACTTAAGTAGTAATAAGACTCAACACTCAAAGCATCTGAGTCCGGCAAAATATTTTTCTGTAATTTGTGAAACAGGACTCTACCAATATGTAAATTTGAAGAATGAAAACTGGCACATAGTTTATTCCATGAACCAAAAAGATATATCCATTGTGTTCTTATGTGGTGGATTTTGAAAAATGGAGGCTCTTCAACAGTAAAGATGCAACGGTCATGCAAAAAGCTACAGTAGCTTTTGAAGTCAACCTATGATATATAGTCTTATTCGGTCACTCCCACCATTTCCACCAAACTCAAATACATTCTCGAGTATTTGTCTCACCAAAGTAATTTTACTAAAATCACTTAACCAAACTCAAATTTTACACCATTTCTGGGAATATGTATAACATAAATTTTGCAGTAGCTACAACACATTTTGGTAATTTTACTTCGATCTTTTAACCAAACTCAAATTTTACACCATTTTTGACATGTATATCAAAAAAATTGCAGTAGCAACAACACATTTTGGTAATTTTACTTCGATCATTTAACCAAATTCAAGTTTTACACCATTTTTGAGGTACACGTATCACAAAAAATTTGTACTACTAGCTACAACAGACATCCATATTTGGTGTTGTTCCGCAAAATTAGGTTTGTATTTTCCGTATGATTGGAGAAATTTTATATACCGAAAATGAGATTGGGTATATGGTTAGAGAACAAGTTAGGGCATTGGAATTGAATTAAATATTGTAGTACATGCGTAGATGAAGAAGATTCACTACCTCAATTTGAGTGCAAAGACTGTGTTCTCCTCTAGCCCTGAAGAAGTGGTCGACGGCGTCGTTTGGGCCAGTAGCGGCGGCGGTAGGGGCTCCACCAACCGCCTGCTTACCACCGTTAACATCAGAGAAGCATTGCCCCATGATTTTGAGTCGAGAAAATGTATGCAATTGTGTATCAAATTCCGAAAGCCTTAAATTTTATATAGCCATCCGATCATCGAGGGTTTTATATACTCAAATTTACGCGCTAAACGTTACCTAATTTGGGAATGAATTCTAAATAGGCGGGCTTCTGGGATTTACTTGTATATACTAACAAATTTCTAAAACATACTCTCGTATTCTTTGCAGTTTAATTTCGACCAAATTTACCACTTCCACGTAAAGCGTATCGTTGAATATTACGAAGTTGCCAAACATAATATTTATACAATTAATAATTATACGCGTGAATAACATTCACTTCATATTTACGCATAAATGGATACAGTGATATCTTAGCAATTTTTACACGATAAAAATTTGATAAATCTGTGTTTTCAAATTCACACAAATCACAATTCTAAGTTTGTTTCAAAATCAACAAATCAAATTATGATATATATTTAATTAGATTTCACTATCTCTAAACAACTGGTCGTCTAATTAATTTTAAAAAACATCATATATTTAGTTGACAAATTAGCATATAATTAGATTTTATTTATCTTAACTGGTAAATAAAAGCGTGTTATTTCATTGAAATTGAAATTGGAATTGGATTTGGATTATAAAAATAAAAAGTCGCTAAGCATATATAGATTCCAAGCTTCAATATATGAATATAGATCCTAGCTTTTCTTCCCATTCCTCCATTCTCTTCTTCAATTTACCATAAACAGTAGTACAAACCAACCATGGCGGGGCCCGCTACAGCAGCGGCTTAACCCTGGCTGGAACAGTTTTAAATTCCATGGTTATCCATAATAGGGTGGACGTCCCAATAGCCTACCACACCCTAAAAAAAAAACACTTTCTGCCACGTTATAAGGACATCCCATACAATAATAGCCTAGTACTAGGACTAGCCAACGCCCTAGCCAATAAAACAAACTGAACAATACGATTAATTCATTTTAATCGTTTGTGTTTATCAAATATAAAAAAATGAAGTGCAATGAGTTGTAAATATGTAGTACTATAAATAAAAAATAAAAAAATCAAGACGTCCGCCAAATACGACGGACGACCTCTCGTCCGCCCCGGACGTCAGTCACCCGCTAGGGGGGTGCAATAGTGGACGTCCGCGACGGACGAGCTGCTAGGCGGTCGCTTTTCCGCCGGGACGTCCGCTAATTGCGGATGCTCTTGCTCAAGATTATAGATATAATTTTTTTTATTTTAATTTTAATTTTCTAATAGTTAGATAGGAAAAATAGGATTAAGTGAATGAAAGATGAAATGAAAATATTATTTAGGTATTTAAAATATAAAAAATAATATAAGTATTTAATAGTAGAGATAGAGAAAATATCATATTTGGTATGTATATATGAAAGTTCAAAAATTCAAAAATGTTTTGGGACATTTTTGGTGCAAAATTGTGATGAATAGTGAAAGTGTCATGAATGTGATTTACACCTTAATCCAGGGACTACCCATGATACTTTTAAAGTTCAAAGACCGTTTGCGTATGAAACACATAGTTCACTAACCTTTTGCGCAGTTCACTCGAATTCTTTTTGTTGGAAAATAATACTCCTTTCATTCCATAAAAGTATGTCATTTCCATTTATGAAAAGTTATCCCAAACTTATTATTCATATACATCAATTTATATCATTTCCATTTATGTCATGCAAAATAATAATAAAAAAAGCACCACGATTTAAAGGCAAATCCTACATTACTTAATTAAAAAAAAGGTTACAAGAGTGGAAATAAAAAACAAGTTCACTACAGATAATAAAAAGAGCATACTCTATATCATTCCCAGCTTGCGGCGCAGATCATTGATCATCCACTTGAGGTATTCGGCTTCGCCCGGGTCCTTGCACTGCCCGGGGGCATGGTGCGTGTCCAACAACGTCCTCCGGTTGGCGGCCGCTACCAACTCCGCGTAGGCATGTCCCGCAGCCGAAGTCGGGGCCAGGTCGGGGTTGCGATCGGGGTCGGTGCCTTTGAGGATGTCGCATTCGCCTTGCCCTTGTTCTTGGCAGCCTTGCTGCCAATGGGACGCCGGGAGGACATCGGTGTGCCGAAACTCTCATCCTCGTACATCGGCTGGTTGAGGTCCATCGGAGGTGCGCCGCTGTCGCTGCTCGTATAATCACCGGCGGTGTTCTTCGCCATCTTCGTCGCAGCCGATAGGGGCATAATCCCTACTTGGAACTTCTGCTTGTCCTTCAAGAGTAGCCCGGAGTTGTAATGCTTGAAATCGTCGTACAATGAAATGTACGACGCAACCGCTTTATCGCGGACATCCGTCAAACTCTCACCGCTGCCCTTCTCCCTCAAGCACTTCTCATACTCCGACGAGAACAAATTGACTTGCTTCTTCACCTAATCTCAGTGCTAGCGGAGTTGCTCCCTATGACACTTGTAGGCGGCCAGCGGCTTGGCCTCGTTGTAGCGATCAACAATGCGCTCCCAGTACCCGATTTGCTTTTGGTTGTTGGCGAACACCGGGTCCTCTGAAATATCAATCCAACACCTTGTCAAGACGATGGTTTCATCCGGGTTGTAGTTCATCCTCCCTGTGGCGAACTCTTCATTCTTCTCCAGAAGCGGCAACTTTTGGGCCCTTTGCCTGTTCCGCTTCTTCTTGGTGGCGGAGCCAGAGGCGCGGCGGGGGCGAGGGTGGGAGACGGCTCCATGTCTGACAGCCCGTACGAATCCGTACTGGGTGTTGGAGTCGAAGGGCCGGTATTCATCAAGGTCTGTACCCGGCCACAGTGCACCACCACCGAACATCGGACTATTCGGACTTGGGTAATTACCGGGATTCATTTTATAAGTGAAATAGAGAATGGACAAGTGAATGGAAGAGTGAAAGGAAGTATAATTATGGTGTATATATATAAATTTTGAAGAATTAAAAAAAGAAAAGAAAAAGGAAAACGCGTTGCATCGTCCGCGGTATCGTCTGCGTCGCCCGCAGTGGGGCGGACGATGCCTGATCGAAGGCCTATCGTCCGCGGACGAAGCATAAGGCGCAAACGATGGATATGCCATCGTCAACTAAAATTATCATCAACTAAAATTATTCTCTATCTATTTATGATAAGTTTTTCTCTTTAGTAATTAGATCCAATTTTCATTCAACAATACTATAATTATTTTTCTACTTTCTATTTCTCTTTTATTTAAACTTTTAAACTAATAAATCTTATTTATGGAGAGGTGTAGTACATAACAAAGAAAAAAAAGGTTGACGAAGATTTATTTAAACTTTTAAACTAATAAATCTTATTTATGGAGAGGTGTAGTACATAACAGAGACCAAAAAGGTTGACGAAGATTTATCATTTTTGTAACGACTTTGGTGCAAGAATCAGACCATGACGTACTAACTCATGACGTATACCTACACTGTAATGCATGAATGATGTTAGTTGAGTTCAATGGTCTTTATCTTAGACTTTTTTTGTTCTTCATGTTTAATTCTAACAATATTACTTATTGTTATAACACAAGATCATCAGAAAATTAAAAGAAACATAAGAGCACCAGCAACGCGGACCGCCGGCGTTCCGCGTGCCGTTCCTCCAGAACGAAAGCGCAGCGGAACGCGTTGCGGTGCCGTTCCCATGCCGTGCGTGCCAGCGGCACGACTCGCAGCACGGTCTGTGCCGCCACGCGCTACGGCGACGTGGCTCTCCCCGCGTCGTGCGTGACGCCCACTCGCCGGCCCACGAGTGGGCGACGTCCCGTGCTGATGCAATAATTATTTTTTTAAAAAAAAATCGATTTTATAAAAAAAAAAAAATAACGGTAATATTACCGTTTTTTTTACCATTTATTTATTTTTTTAAAATTTTTATTTTTATTTTCTTATTCTATAAATACTCCTAATTCATCCTCATTTCACACACAACTACACATCTATTATTCCTAAATCAACTTCATTTCCTCTCCAATTTTCATATTCAATCTCTTCACAAAATGTCCGGCGACGGCAACTACGGCGGTGGCGGCTCCGGTGGGTGGGATCTCAACGCGTTCGGCGATTGGGAGACCATGTACAACACACTTGGTGGTTCCGGTTCGTCGACGCCGGGCACCCAGGGGTTGGGGACGCCGGGTGGGTACCAACCACCCACTTTCGATGTGGATGCATACGCTCGACCCTCCGCCTCGTGGCCTTCTCAGGGATTGTCCCAGATTCGGGAGGATATCCCCGTTGAACCCACCCAGGGAGGAGGCCGAGGCAGTGGAAGCTCTAGGGCTGCGTCTGAGGCGGCCGAGGAGGAGGAGGAGGAACCGGAGGATCTGGGACGGCATCCGTACAACAACGAAGAAACAAAGGCGGTGTACAACGCCTGGCTCACCGTCTCGTACGATCCCATCGTCGGGAATCAACAAGCCGCCAATTGCTTTTGGGAAAAGGTCCGTGATGTCTACCACCAGACTAAGCCGAAAGGGCCCGGAAGCGCAAATATACAATGCTCCGTTCTCACTTTGGCCGAGTCGACGTACAGGTCAAAAAATTCTGCGGCATCTACTCGGCCGAAGCGGCGCACTACCAAAGCGGAGCTTCGGGCGCCGATATTTTGAGGGCGGCTTTGCGCGCCTTCCACCAGGACACCGGTCTACAGTTCAACTTTGTTGATATTTGGCAGATCGTCAAGGACGAGGAAAGGTGGGCCGGCGGTGTCCGCTCCAGCTCGGGCTCAACCTCAAAGCGCACGAAGCACACGGCGAGCGGCAACTACTCGTCTGGTGACACCGGTGAGGCCAGCGAGGATGAACCGCATGTGTTAAGGGGTACGGCCGGCGAATACGGGGATCCAGCCGTGGGCGCCGTCGGCCGCAAGGGACGAAGGCGGCGAAGGCGGCTAGAGCGAGGAAGGGCCGAGGCGAATCAAGCCAGCTGGCCTCGGGATCGGGCTCGCGGGGAGGCTCGGACACACTTATGGTGGCGTACATTACCGCCACAATGGCGGACACTTCCCGCTTCTCGCACTCCCAATACGTGGCCTGGTGGAACGGAATTGTGCATATGGCGGCACAACTTGGCCTTCCGACTCCCCCTCCACCTCGACCGCCTTCGCGGGGTGATTCGCCAGCGGAGTAGTTTTTTTATTTTCCCACGTTTAATTGTGTGTTTTTTATTGTGTGTTTTTATTTTTTTAGGATTTTAATTGTGTGTTTTTTATTTTTTTTAAGTTTAAGTTGTAATTTTTTTTAATGTTGTGTGGTTTTTAATAAAGTGTGTTTGTTTTAATTAAATTGGGTTGGAAATAAAAATAAGAAATGAAATTGAATGAATAGTAATTTAAGGAACGGTTAAGGAACGGATAAGAAACGGAGGGTTGCAGGTTCCATTCCTTAGTTAAGGAATGGAGAAAAGTACAGTTGGGCCCGCAAATAGTAGTTTAAGGAACGGTTTAGGAACGGTATAAGAACAGCGTTGTGGATGGCCTAACAACCATTGCCCCTAACAAACCATAACAACCACCATTGTTGGTAAAAAAATAGTAAAAGTTTCAGGTGGAAGAACTATGCAACTCCTATAATTCTGAAGAAATTCATCTTTTTATAATTATATACCAATTAATATATCAACCATTTCAGTATAAGAATTGATCTAAAAGCCATGTTCATGAAGCTTGAGGAGACGGTGCAGATGCGATAGTCGGGAGCCACTCCAATATGGCCTTATTGACAAGCTCTGGAACCTCGTCGTGTGGGCAGTGCCCTGCCTGCAAGTTTACGAGGGAAGTACCTGGATAGAACTCTTTGATACGAATAGCTTTCGCAGGGCCCACCCAAGGATCTAAGTCCCCCCATACCAAGAGCAACGGGCACGAGAGTTGGCTCAACACGCTATCAAGTGTATACTTTCTTTGGTTGCTCATGAATCGCGTCATTAGTCTGCAGATATCAAGAAACTTAGGGAATTAATTAAACTCCTAACACGGATGGTACTTGCTTTACTTGCTCGACTTCGTACCTGTAGTAAACTTCGCCAGCGTTTGGATCATCTGCTGGCTTTGTTATTGAATTGATTAGATAGTCATCGACGTTTGCAGAGTTGACATACACCTGAGGTAAACAGATGACGGAATTTCATTACTATCTGGTATCAAAACCATGTTTCACGATGCTATGTATAGTATCGTTAACGTACGCTTTTCAGGACATACTCAACACGTGCTGGTTGCTTGGCTTGCCAAAACAAAAACCCGAGAGCAACTCGCTGAAAAGCATCCTTCAATGGCTTCAAAATGTATTTTTGCACGACGTTTTCTTCTGTCTCTGTCGCGGGAGAAGCTGCATCGCCAAATTGTCCCGCTGAGTTTAGTAATACAACACCCTTAGCTTGATCCTGCAGTGATGCTGCTGCAACTAAAGCAGTGAATCCTCCTAGACTGATGAGACAACAATTACACATACCAGTCATGGATTTCGATCGTACCTCAAGATCAAATGAAAATGACAAAAAAAAAGATAACGATGGCTCAGTTATATAAAAACACTGAGCAGTATAAATAGTATAGTAACCCTCTAACTTTCAGGAAACAAAAGCTTGACTCTATCTCGTTACCGGTTTTGCACAATTGTTGTAAAGGTCAGTCAAAGAAAGGGTTGAGTACAACAATCATGGCATCGTGTTGAACCCAAGTACTCAGACAAATGGATGCAAAAAATGAAGAGCAGGAAGTTTGATGGTACATTTTAGAATATGCTGATCTAAAGAAGTAAACCCCCATACAGAAAATGCAATGAAGTAATAACAATAGTCGAAGAAGACATGTAACGTTCGCCATTCAAATAATAAAGCTAATAAAGCATTGAACTTCATAATCTAAAACTAGCACATAAACACCATTAAGACTTGCCTGTTTCCAACTAAAACAGCAGGCTCTTTAACTACCTCCTTCACGAAATCCACAACTTGATCCCTCCACACTAGAGCATCATACTCAATAAGCGCCTTCTCGCTCCAGCCAAATCCTATCAAATCTATCGCATATACCTTGTATTTTTTAGCCAATTCCGGTATGTTGTACCTAAAGATATCGAAACGTGCTATGAAATTAGAAAACACACTTGGTCTAGTCACAATCTGAGTGGTAACCACAAATCATAAATATAAGTATATAACAATGTGATGCATTTCTAATTCTTGTAGGTATGATTCAATGAAAACAATGTGATCATAACATTCTTGAAATAACTAGAATTTCCTTTGACATAAGCCTTAGTTTGAAATTCAAAACCTCCAATGAAATGCAGAAGCCCCAAATCCATGAATCAGAACAATGGGCAGCCCCTCTCCCTCCACCACATAATGTATTTTCCTATCTCTCCACGTCCAGTAATTATACCCCTCCGGTTTAAATGGCAATTCCTCCAAACCTAGATAAAACAATCTCAAATCATTACACATTTGAAAGAAGAAGAATAAAAATCAAGTCTTTACCTATGGGTTTTGTGGGCTCTGCAGCAACAGTTGAAGCCACAGCTGAAGCTCCAGCAGCAACAATTCCTTTAAACATAAAGCCTCTCCTACTCAACCCACACCTGCTTCCTTCACAATATAGAAGCAAAACAACAAAATGGGTATCTTTGTATCCGATCCTAACATTAAAAAGATCCAATTTTTAGAGCTTACTTTGGCGATGAAGTCTTGAAAAACCTTTTCTTCTTCCCAGCAACTCCAATTTCGCGGAACTGGGCAAAGTGGCGCAAGAAGTTGACATGGGATTTAAGAGGGCTTTTGGAATCGTTGAGCTTTGAGGGAAAATGGTGAAGAATTTTGTTAATTTAAGGGAGCGTGTGAGTTGATTTCGACATTGAGTGGCTGTAATGCTTCATTAATGTTGTGGCAAATATGATTACAAGAAAAGCCTTTATCTTCCGAAGAAAAAAAGGTTAATTTTTTGCTTGTAATATACTTAAGAAATAGTGAAATTTGTGTTGTTTGCACTCTACTTGGGAGAGTCAGTTTTGAACAGGCTTTATATTTGCACTTCGTTACTACTATTTTTTATCTGATTATTATGAGTCTCACATTGTTCTTTACTCCATCTCTTATTCATGACACAATATTTACAACATTTGATTAAGCTTTTAAGCATTTATACTTTACGAGTCCAACTAATTTATTTCTTTTTTTGTTTTCAATAAAGCACAAAAGAAGAAAAAAAAATACAAAAAGTTGTTCAGTCGCATTTGCTTAGTAGGTAATTTTTTCTCTAAATAATGAAACTATGAATGGCCTTCACGTTATATATTTCCTCTATAATATATTATGATTTATGAGCAATGTACATTATTACATATCACACACATGCATAATTAGAGAGTCATTGCACATTTGCACTGATAGCTGATTATATATACGTTCTCATCCATTTTTAATCATTTATCAATATTCATCAATTCCACTTCCAACTCATGCTAATTTCCACCAAGTAAAGAACCCATATAAAAGAACTACAAATATTTAATTAATTTTGATCAAATAATATTTTCAACAATTATTTGATTTGCATTCACGGAGTAAGTTAAAAATTTTGTTCAAAACAAATCGGTTTATTAATATTTGTCCATGAATAACCTATACTACTATCCATTGAAAAAGTTCATTAATTTTAGAAGTATTAAATGCTTTTGGTCTCTATTTGCATTACGAAACGATTTGTAAGAAGATAAGATTGGAGGAAGAACGTATAATCTATCCCTAAAGATTGTTTAACAAAAAGTTGACTAGAAATAGCACCTTTTTAACTAAGAATAGTAAATAACGCAAAACACATTTTATGGTAATTAGCCAACTTTAATTGAAATTTAGATAAGGTATTAAAGCTGAAACAGCTCACCAAGAAACCAATTTAAACACATAAATTGTTTTTTATTACTCCCTCCGACCCATAGTAGATGTCACACTTAGGAGATGACACGAAATTTTAGGAGATGTTATTTTGTGTGTTAAATGGTGAGAGAAAATATAATTTTATAATTGATGTGAGAGGGAACTTTTTCCAAAAGAGAAAATGTGACATCTTTTGTGGAACGAACTAAAAAGGAAAGTGTGACATCTATTATGGGACTGAGGGACTATACTCTTTAAAAAAAATCAATCCTTGACATGATTAAACTTTTAGTAGACTTAGTGATTAGATAAATTTTGATGCAGATGTTTTGTTATACAAAATTATCCTTTTATAAAATGTGCATATTTATAGCATTGCCTACATTAAAAGAGAAACTAATTTCGGGAGATAATACGGACAATGGGCCTGTGACTTAATTTCGAAAACTTATCAGTTTTTTTTCACTTTGAAAACGAGTCTTATGCATTTTTCCTAAATGCGTAACTATTTACACATTCTCAAAATATAAAATCAAATTGAAGTTGGAGCCTGTTTATATAACAAATTACTATATGTAGACTGTTGAATTAAAATAAAATAAAATATAATAAAACATTATAGTGTTCATGAATTAGTTATGGTCTTATAAACAAAGATGCGATTATACTTGAAGTTAGTGCTCATAAGTGAGAAATTATAACCAAATACTCCATTCGTCTGCAATAAAAGTCTCACTTTAAGGCCATGTTTGGTTGCCAGGATTCTGTCTGGGAAAGTGATCTGATTCCTTAAATTTTAAATTTCTGTGTTTGTTTCCGTTTTTAATCAAAATGAGAAAGTAATCAAAATCCTGAAATAAGGAAAGTTAGTATAACTTTCCAAGATTCTGAATCCTAACTTTTCTTAGGTATTCTTTTTCCCAGTTTTAGGATTCTTACATATTTAATGCAATATAGTACAGTTTATTATTATTATTATTATTATTATTATTATTATTATTATTATTATTATTATCATCATCATCATCATCATCATCATCATCATCATCATCATCATCATCATCATCATCATCATCATCATCATCATCATCATCGTCGTTATTATTTATTACAATGTTTTAAAAATAATTTAAAAGTATAAACCATACTTAATTTCAGAATAATAAATAACTATAATTCAAATTATCATAATTATAACTATATTATTAATATTTATATCATAATAATAATAATTTATTAAATAATTAAATATAATTATAATTATATAATAATATAATAATTATTAATTTATAAATTAGTAATTAACAATAAAATTGTAGTGAAATTTTAAATTATAAAATTTATTCAATTAAAAATTAAATAAATATAATGATAATAATAATAATCTTATTTATTATTATATATTATGATGTATAATCCGTATTTAAACTATCCATCGTAATAATAAATAAAATAATATAATTATTATCATTTGTAATTAATAATTTATTAAATAATATGTATTATTATTTTTTTATAAATAAAAAATGATAAGTATATTTTTAGTTTAGTGTTTAAATCAAATATATACTTTCAAATCTTGATATTTTCCAAACACGGGAAAGTAAAGTTATTAGAAATCATATTCCCGGGATTCATTTTCCAAGGAATCATTTTCCTTGCCAACTTTACTTTCCCGCTAATCAAACATGGTCTAAGAGTATTAAGTTATTTTAAAATTTTGTTTATATTTATATAACAAAGTAAAGTGATTTTTCGTCGAATATCTCAACATGAACATAATTTATATACTCTCTCCGTCTCAAGAATATGCACACTTTCTTTTTTAGCACATCCCACAAGAATATGCATTTTTTAATTATAGAAAGTCTTTTCTCTCTAATGAGGTGAGACACATTCTCCAATAATAATACTTTATTTACTTTTTCTCTCTACCTCTCTCTTGCTTCACCAATTTTATATTAAAATTCGTGCCGACCAAAAAGTGCATATTCTTTGGGGATGGAGGGAGTATTAGATTAACATGTGTTATCTAAAAACAAGACTAATTGACTATATAAATAATTTCCTATGAGCAATATTTAATATTAAAATAAGAACATAAAGTGATTTCTTCTTCAAATTTTGAATGAGATACACACTAATTTTAGTTCTAATTTCAAATCATATTTCCCCTAATCCAAGATTAAAAAAAGAAACATAATGCTAATTTCAAAACATATTTCCCCTAATCTAAGATAAAAGAAAAACTGATACGATCCCATATCTTAGGAAATCACAATTATTTAGTTATATTTTGATTCACCATATCTTTTCCATATCTTTGTTTTCTTATTTCATAAGTTATGTTAGTAGTATTTTAGTATTATAAATAGGAGAGCTTATTATCATTTTATCCAATCAATTAATAAAATATTTTCTCCACCAAGGATAACGTGTGTTTTTCAATCCTAACTTTGGATTCCCTCCGCCGATCCTAATTGGACGCCGGAGTATTCTATCAGCCGCCGAGTTATCTGCCCGACGGGAGCGACTCCCGCGCACAGAAACTCTGCCACCGTCCGCCGAGCCTATTGGTCGCCGGAAATTGATCTCCACCGCCGAGCGAAACTCGCCGCCGGTGCTTGTTAAGGGAAACACCCTTAACAACTGGTGCTTTCATCGGTTTAATCATGTCCCGCTTCCATAGCAACGGGAAATCAATGTGCGGTGCTTCCCGCCGCACTCACATGGGAGGCCGCCGCGACAAGTCAGACTTTCAGCGCCCTCCCATGGAGGAGGACCCGATTGACCGTCCGTCCGACGGGGGAAACATTGACGACTCAATTGGCAACAAATTGGATCGCGTGATAGATAGGTTAGATAAATTAAATGCTTGGAGAGAGGAGACGGACCGGCGGTTTGAGAATTTGGAACCTGCAATCCCGCGCGCGTTCGGCCAGCCGCTTGACTGCGATGACGGCGATGAATGGGAGTATGAGGATTATCGTTGTAAACGTAAGTGGGATAGTAGTCACCACATGGGATCGGTCCAAACCCGTCGCCCCACCTGTTGGTATACCCCTGGTAACCGACAACTGTTGAGTTTCCAGCCGTACGACCCACCACAGTCACGGAGGCCCCCTTGTTGGGAACCACCGCCTCGCCGTGCATTGCGAGATTATTCGGATTATGATAAGCCACCACTGGGCCCGCCTAGTCATTGGGATCCGCCCGACTATCGCTGCCCTCAGAACTTGCAGCCTACGCGGTCTGGCCGACCATTGAGTCACCGCACAGCTCCTTGCCCAGCCTAACTAGCTGCGGTAAGTGATTACAACGAGAAATTACGCGTTTATAGATTGGAGCAAGCCACCCTTCTCGCCCAGTTGAATGCGTGGAATGTTGATGACGATAATCTAGCTGAGGATGTCCCCAACAACATTACTGATGTTTCCATCAACACTGCTGTCGGGGGTGGGAGCATTGTGACAATTTGGAAAGTGTGCTTTTAGTAGACTCTAGCCTCGAGACAGAAATGGTTGCATTTGATCATGACGCGTCTGGTGAATCTCGTCCTTCTTCCATTGCTCTGCTTTGTGATAATCGTGGAGTTGAGGAGGATAGAGATGCAAGCCTCGACACCCGACAAGTCACATCTTTTAAGGAAATATATCCATTGTGTGACTCTGATGCTTTCTTGCCGCTTCTCGAAAGGGATCTCAAGGTTTTGTTTCAAGGAAATGTGCATGATAGGTTGGAAACATTGAAGTTGAGGAAGATGATGCACTTTTCTTTGTTAAAAGAGGACAAAAATGGCTTCTATGTGGATCGGCGTAGCCATACTGTTGCAAGTATGAATTTTCGTTCAGCATTGCACTACGTAGATGCACGGTTGACCCCTCCCCAAATGGGCACGCGTTGTTTGAGCATTCGTGCTCGCGTTGACAGGATCCTTATTTTAGCGTTGAATTATCACGAGCCCGCCTTGGTGATTATGAAGATAATGAAGGGATATGTTCAATTGCTCGGTGTGCGTTTGATCCAGGAGGAGACGCCTCGCCAAAGCTTTTGCTTTCAACTGTTACCGTTGCTTCGTGGTTTTCATCTTGAGGACAAGGCGGATTTCAACCGTGGGGGAGTTGATACGATCCAATATCTTAGGAAATCACAATTATTTAGTTATATTTTGATTTACCATATCTTTTCCATATCTTTGTTTTCTTATTTCATAAGTTAGGTTAGTAGTATTCTAGTATTATAAATATGAGAGCTTGTTATCATTTTATCCAATCAATTAATGAAATATTTTCTCTACCAAGGATAACGTGTGTTTTTCAATCCTAACTTTGGATTCCCTCCGCCGATCCTAATTGGACGCCGGAGTATTCTATCAGCCGCCGAGTTATCTGCCTGACGGGAGCGACTCCCGCGCACAGAAACTCTGCCACCATCCGCCGAACCTATTGGTAGCCGGAAATTGATCTCCACCGCCGAGCGAAACTCGCCGCCGGTGCTTGTTAAGGGAAACACCTTTAACAAAAACATACTTCACTCTTTTATCAGAAATAAAATGAGCGGATAAGATTTTCACATATATATTGTAAGAGATCCATACATATAAATAAACCAATTATTTCATTAAAACCCATTTTCATTATAAACGAACCAATCATACATACACATAAACAAATTATTGCCTGCAATCCCCTATATAAAGTAGAATGAATTATAAACCAATTATTTCATTAAAACCCATTTTCATTATAAACGAACTAATCATACATACACATAAACAAATTATTGCCTGCAATCCCCTATATAAAGTAGAATGAATTTGATATTCTGCCAACCAAATCACCTGATTAAATAAAAATTAAAACAGTACAAAGGATAACTATTTCCATACAAAATAAATAAATAAATAAATAAAAATAGAGTGAATCTAGACAAAGAAATCAAGACAGAGAATATCTAGAGATACTAATTTACTCCAAGAAGATTAGACCATAAAAAGAAAAACCAAAACAAAAAAAAGTTGCAATCTTTTTCCTTCCTTCAATCACTGTGGGCATACTTCCCCCTTCTCCTCCCAAATCAAGGTTCAATTCAACCCCATGTCGTCGTCAACTCCACCTCCATCCCACAACCACAAACCCCCAAACGAGCCCCAAACCGAAGAATCCGAGCCCAAGAAGCTAACTTTCCTCCACCCACAGAAGCCCTCTTCCGTCCTCCCCTACAAAACCCCATTTCTCAAGAGCCTCTACACAATCGGCAAGAAGCTGGGCCAGGGCCAGTTCGGGATCACCTTCCTCTGCACCGAGAAGTCCAGCGGCATCGACTACGCCTGCAAATCGATTCCCAAGAAGAAGCTGATTTGCAAGGAGGACTACGAGGATGTGTGGAGGGAGATTCAGATAATGCACCATTTGTCCGAGCATCCCAATGTGGTGAGGATTAAGGGCACTTATGAGGACGCCCTTTTCGTGCACATAGTGATGGAGCTCTGCGCGGGCGGGGAGCTCTTCGATAGGATCGTGCTCAAGGGGCATTACAGCGAGAAGGAGGCTGCCAAGCTCATCAAGACTATTGTGGGGGTTGTGCAGAGCTGCCACTCTTTGGGGGTTATGCATAGGGATTTGAAGCCTGAGAATTTCTTGTTTATTAGTGGTGAGGAGGATGCTGCCCTCAAGGCTACTGATTTTGGCCTCTCTGTCTTCTATAAACCAGGTTTCGTCGTCATATCTTGAATTGGACTTTTGTGTTGTGGTGTATCTCTGTTTGTTCTTCATTATCTTGATTTGTTGCAGTTTGCAAGGTGCTGTTTTTGACTAATTGATTTCATGATAAATTGGTTATCTTGAGCTGTTGCAATTGACAAAGTGCTGTTTTTTGACTAGTTGATTTCATGATAAATTGGTTATCTTGAGCTGTTGCAATTGACAAAATCCTAATTGGAGATTTGGAATAAAGTTATTGAAGTAGAAAGCCTTAGGTGATTTTTGGCTTGATGCTTTAGGATCTTTAAATGTAGCTTATGGAGTTGTGAATTCAAACACTTTCTGTTTCTTAATGCAGAGTGCCCTAAACCCTTTTCTATATCTTTGTTGTATTCAAGTTTCATTTTTTAACTATATGGCTATGTGTTGGTGAAGTTGTTTTCAGTCTCCGGCTTCTGTGGCTCGTATAATAAGCTAATTATGCTGGATGATTGGAAGTTTCTCCTTGTCTAAATCCATGATTTGTGATATCTTTTTTATATGCTCTTAGTGGCTGACCTTTTGTATCACATTTGCAGATGAGACATTCTGTGATGTTGTGGGAAGTCCTTATTACGTTGCACCAGAGGTACTGCGCAAGCATTATGGACCTGAGGCAGACGTATGGAGTGCCGGAGTCATTCTATATATTTTACTCAGTGGTGTACCACCTTTCTGGGCCGGTACATTTAGTTTTCCTCCCAACTTCATAGCTACTCTAGAATATACATAAATGCAGATTCCGTTACAGTGCCTAAGAGCTCGAATGCTGTTTCTTTTGTCCTTTTACCCAGAAACTGAGATGGGAATTTTCCGTCAGATATTACGGGGGAAGCTGGATTTTGATTCTGAGCCATGGCCTGCGATTTCGGATTTTGCCAAGGATTTGATAAGAAAGATGCTCGATAGAAACCCAAAGACAAGGCTAACTGCGTATGAAGTTTTGTGTAAGCAACATTCCTACATGTTGGGACTATTGAACTTTGTAGTTATCTAAAATGAGATTATGTTTGTATTTGTCTTTTTTGGTCAGGCCATCCTTGGATTGTCGATGATAATATGGCTCCTGATAAGCCTCTTGATTCTGCTGTTCTATCACGCCTAAAACAGTTCTCTGCAATGAACAAACTCAAAAAGATGGCTTTACGTGTAAGGTTTTTTTATCGGTACTCTATTGGTTTTCTTGTTTGCATCATTATTCTAAAAATTACTCTGTGTTGAGAAAGCTTTAGTAGTTTGCTTTTTTTGTGGTGCCAAATCTCAGCAACGTGCCAAAAATCCCTCGGGCGAATAATGTGCCGATAATTATATAACAGCCTCCAAGAAAATATCTGATATACTTTCTGAATCTTGATGCCTAATACAATTTGTTACATGAAAGACATCGTGGTCCCTTCACCTTCTATTTTGCCGGGCCAACTTTGCAGGGATATTTGTGTGCTTCTATTGTTTTAAGTTTTACCTATACATTGCATTCTATTTTTGTTACCCATAAACTTTCAGCTTCACTGGATAAGCCATCATTGTTTTGTAGGTAATAGCAGAGAGACTATCTGAGGAGGAAATCGGTGGCCTCAGAGAGCTGTTCAGAATGATAGATACAGACGATAGTGGAACCATTACCTTCGATGAACTCAAAGAGGGTCTAAAGCGAGTTGGTTCTGAGCTGATGGAGTCTGAAATCAAAGACCTTATGGAGGCGGTAGGAGCCTAAACCGACTGATCTTAAATCAGATGGACGAGTCTATCTTTGTTTAATCATATATTGCTTTCGTTTGTGCCTACAGGCCGACATTGATAACAGTGGCAGCATAGACTACGGGGAGTTTCTTGCAGCTACTGTACACTTGAACAAGTTAGAAAGAGAGGAGAATCTGCTGTCGGCCTTCTCATTCTTTGATAAAGATGGCAGTGGCTACATAACCATCGATGAGCTTCAACAAGCCTGCAAAGACTTTGGCCTGAGCGAACTCAATCTTGATGAGATGATCAGAGAGATTGATCAAGACAACGTAAGATGAAAAGAGATCGAATCACGTGGACATTGTTGTGTTGTCGCTCTGATTATCAATGGTGTGAATTTGTTGCAGGATGGGCAGATAGACTATGGAGAATTCGCAGCCATGATGAGAAAGGGAAACGGAGGAATCGGGAGGAGAACCATGAGGAAAACTATAAACTTGGGGGAAGCACTGGGGTTGGGTGTTACAGAGAAGAAAGGAGGCAACTAACATAGCTAATTGGTTCAACATTCTAATTGAGAATATAAGCTCATCTTGCTGCCTACAACCTTAGCCTATGCTGCCAATTTGTACTGACTTACCATATATTATCAGATGCATATGGGATTATATTAACAGTGCCATTTCCTCTCATCTCATTTTTTTTACAGTTGCTGCCAAAACGTAATCTTTAAGAACAGACACTAAGCATGAAAATTGTGAAATTATGGCCAGTCTTGATTCAATTAGTTGCCATTGTTTTGTCTATGATCCAACCAAAATTATGATATGGGGTAAAGGTGGACGAACACAAAAACAACCAGAACAAAGCGAAATGGTAAAATAAAAATTGGAATTAAATTCGAAGTATAACAAAGCGAATATGAAGGAACACTACTAAAGCTTGAACTGGTGGTTGCAGCAAGGGTGTCGAGATTCGAAAGCTTGTTTCGTCCTGTGAGTACGTTGTGTGGTATGTAGGGAATGAGCAGATTGGAGGCATCATCGGCAGCTAGTACATGATCGCCCAGAATACGCCGAGGAACAGACATTTGGAGATCATAATCACGAGCATCACGAAGCTCTCGTAGGAGTCAGTCAAACTAAGCGTCAAGAGCCTCAACCGCCTTCTCCAATCCATCGAGTCATTGTTCGTTGTTGGGAGTGTTCACCATGCTTGAATAAACGTCGCACGCACCAATTGATAATCACCGAGGTTTATGGTTTGCACCATATATTCTTCAAATCCTCCCATAGAATATATAGAGTTTACTAGACAAGAATCCCACAAAACTCCCTGATTGGTTCAAATCAAATCCTAACTAATTCAAATCATGACACTAAACAACCAAGAATTTATTCATAATATATGCTTAATGTAAAGATAATGAAAGATAATAGTAATTGACAATAATCAGCCTATAGGACAGGATCAATATCAAATTATAACAGAGCCAAGTAGCAACATGAAACAGTGCAATTGCAATCTTTCATATTTTACTAGGGAGAACCAGATACTTTGTGTGGCGCCCTTGAGCTATAAGTTTTCCGGTCTTCTTACTTTTCAAATCGACACTTGCTACAGCCATCGCCTTTCCCACACGCAATGCCTTGCTCTCAATCTCAACTTCCTCCTGGAAAAGAAACACTACTAGGTTCCAAATCATGCCGATGATGCTATTTTGTAAAGCAACTAATACCAATAACAATGAGAAACGCGACATAGAGCATAGCTCAATGAGCTAAAGCTCATACAGTGATGAAGTTTGGCCATCTAATTATAGAGGAACCATCAACATGATGCAGAAAAAAACACAAACTAATTCAATATATCTTCAATTTGACACGTTCAGTGAGTTGCTATGAAGACTGAAACTGATGATAACTAAAGATTCTGCACTGCACAATGGAACAATGGCTACTTTAAGAGCTAAACAGAAATACCCCCAAACAAAACAATGGAGAAATAGAGTTCGAGTCATTATCCATCTCAAGCTTGCAAAAACCTATGGAGTTTAATTGGATGAAGATAGACTTATAATTTACGAAATTCAATAAAAAAATCCACATAATTGAGGTTGAATTTAACAGAAATTTACCCCAACAGTAGCGCCTTTCAAATAGGAAACATTAATTTCGACGGAGACGCCGGTGGTCTGAGCCCCCACCGTGTAAATAACAGCCGATCCGACGATGTCAACCAGCGCAGCCGTGGCTCCGCCGTGCAAGGTATTCCCAGTGTTCTACACAACCAACCAATAAATCAATCCGGGACAAAAAAAAAAATTAAAGTAATTGAGTGAAACGAAATACCACAAGGCGAGGAGGAACAGTGAAGGAGCACACGATTCGGCCGCGTTCGATTTGATCGATTTTCATGCCCTGCATCACCATTGGCTCTATGAACCTCTCCGGCATCGAATCCACCGTGAATTCGTAGGGTCCGCCCTCTTTCTCCACGAACTTCTTCACCGTTTCGTAATCCATAATTTCCGGCGACTAACTTTCAAATTCAATTTTACTACTATGATGCCTGCTACAGCTAGGATCACATCAATATAAATTTACAATTCCATGACATCAACCTTTTTTAATTTTAATTTAGCAGTACAACAACTCAAACTGTTCAACACCGCTAAAAGTAACACATTTTTCAACGCCTTATCCTCTCTTAATTGTTTCTCTCTTCATCTCTCTATCCTTTTCATTTTCCACTTTATTCTCCATTTACTTAACACATCTAACACAATTTTTCTTAATCTTCATGACGAAAAGAAACATCTCAATTACTATGAAACATAGGGAGTATTTCATCCATCCATAAAATATTCTCTACTTTTGTCATTTGTGGTCATCCACCAATGGTTGCCACACTTGGTTTTTCTTCCTTTTTTTATAAATAGACTTCACTTCCCACTAAATTGATTAGATTCACTTTCTGTTACAAAAATAATATAATTGTGACACCCACGTTACACTAATTTTTTCTACTCACTTTATTTCATACTCCCACCGTCCCAAAAAAATGTGCACTTTTCATTTTCGTCCGTCCCACAAAAATATGTGCATTCCATTTTTAGAAAGTTACTATCCACTTATACTACTTTAACTACCATTCTCCTCCTCCATCTTACTTTACCATACTATTCTCCTCCATCTTTCTTACTTTACCCATTTTGTCTTAATTCTCGTGCCACATCCAATGCCCATATTTTTATGGGATGGATGGAGTATTTCTTAAAACCCGCACCAAATCAAATGTGAATAAGAGCATCCACAATAGCGGACGAACGCACGCCCTAGCAACTGGCTAGCGGCTCGAGCGTCTCGTTTGTCCGCTATTGGAGTCGGCGAAAGAGGGACGATGAACGGGACAGACGAGCGATCGTCCGTGGGCGGAGGGCGTTAGCCGATCGCTCGTCCACTATTGTGCTGACGCGATCGGTGAGCGACCGAAAAACGTTATTTTTTTATTTCAACTCTATATATATGACTCGTTACACTTCATTTCATTTGTACCACTTGTATCAACGAGTTTCTCTCTCTACTCTCATTTCAACTGAAGATAAATGGATCACGACAGTGACTCTTCTGCCACGAGCGAATCACAAACGCCGACGTTCCCTGTTGGAGGTGGGGGAAACATGGCTAGAATGGGCGGGAACGCTGGCGGAATGGCCGGGATGCAGGGGATGGCATGAATGGCTGGGATGACGCCCGTAATGGTGGGGATGGTGCCCGGGTACTACAATATGTACCCTTGGGTGGCCGGGATGGGTGGGATGATGCCCGGGATGGCGGGACAGGCTGCCGGGATGATGGGGATGGCTGCCGGGATGATGCCCGGTAAGAGTGCCAGGATGGGGGGATGATGCCCGCAATGGCATGGATGAGCGGGATGATGCTTGGGATAAGGAGTGGGATGATGCAGGGCATACCTGCCGCTGCGGGGGTAGTAGAGTGGGGGTCCCCCAACCGCCTGGGGACAATGTCTATCGGCCCTCTCTGGATTTTTTGATAGGTGGTTCCTAAGTTTCTACTCCTCTGGAGACTCAGTTCACCGGCATTGAGACTTTTTCACTGGAGGAGTTGGGTCTATCTCCGATTAGGGAGCCATCCACGTAGAGAGGACCGGTGGTAGGGCGTTGGGGTGCTTCGGCAGGGAAGTCGAAGAAGAAGGGCAAGGGCAAGGGGGTGGCAGGTGAGTCTTCGCAGGCGGGGGGACGAGGAGGAGGACGGTGAGGGACGGAGGTCCGTTTAGACTCCGGAGGAGTGCGTGGCTCTGGCGAAGGCCTGGGTTAATGTTTGTGATGATCCCATTCTGTCGAGTAATCAGACAATCAACAAGGTGTGGCTCGCATTCGCGACAACTACGAAACTTTTAAGCCGAGGAATGCAAAGTATCACACGTCTGAAGAGTGCCGTAAACAATGAGATCGATTAAGGGCCGCCGTCTCCCGATTCGTCAGCATCTACGAAAACAACTCCCGCGAGATGACCAACGACCAAACCATGGAGGATGTGAAAAGGTTGTCGTTCCAGCAGTTCCCCCTGCCTAGAAAGTTCGGCCAGTTTAAATACTGGGAATGTAACATCCCGAATTATAGGGCTCGATGAAAGGTTGGGATATGTGGTGAGGAATAGTAGTTAAGGTAAACCGTAAGATATAAATTTGATACGAAATGCCGATTAGTCAACTTTCGGCAATTTCTTTTGTCCGTGTAAAATCATAAATCGAAGCTAAGGGCTAATAATTTTATAAATTATAAATCATGGCTAGAATAATTGTAAATAATGTGAGGAATTATTTTGGGCCATTTGGCGGTGATTGAAATTTTTATCGCTGATTATTTCGGTTTTTCGCAAAATCGATCGTCGAAACATTTGAGGTTTCGGACGAGAGTAATTTTAGATTAAACTAGAATTAATGTGCTACCAAATGGAATATAGAATTCGTAAATGTGGAATCATATGATATGGAAATAAATTAGCTCAAGAAATGAAATTAATTTAACTAATTAAATAACTAGAAATTAAAAGAAATTTCTAGAAAAGTTGTCACCTATTATTATCTATTAAGCTTGACTTCTTCTTTATTGGGGAAAGAGGATGAAAATCAGAAGCCATGGGAGAAGAGAGAACAGTGAGTTCTCATGGCAATCCTATGTTTCGATTTTTCGTCGAAATATCGATCCAATCGCGTAAACGTTATGAAATCAAGTAAGGCCTTTCTTCCTATACTATTTTTATAGCATAAAATTCAATATATATTAAGGTTAGAAATCTGAAAATTTCGAGCTCCATAGGTGTTGATGGATATATGGTTTTATGTTCGATTAATTGTTGAATATGTAGTGTATGGAAGCCGTATGCCACGTTTTGATGGGTAATTTCAAAGTTAAATTGCCATGGTATGAACTTGATGTTGAGACTGAAAATATACTTTAGGCTTTATGGTTTGGTGGTTAGATGTTCATGATAGATGAAATAAATGATTTAAGAGTTGATTTAACATGAATTGAAATAGAATTTGATCAACAAGGTTTAATCCCCTGTTTTTTAGTGACCAGTTCCGAATTGTTTGGCATGAGTAGAATAGTGAAAACTTTGGTTTAACAATTTCTATAATAACTATGATGAGTCTAGAGGATCCCTGATTTTTATGGAGAATTTAGGAGTTCGCTTACTATGTGTATAAATTGTTTGAACCATATGACCATAAACTGTCGAAATTCTGGTAAACTGTCTTATTTTTGTATGTTTTATTTGAATTATTCTTGGTACTTTAACTAGAGTTAAAATCGAATAAATAATGTTTATATTAACTATATGGTGTCCAGGTGTTCTGGAAATTATATGATAAATTAAAGAGTACAAACACCATTTATAAAAATTGTTTAGAAATACTGCCAGAAATTATCTGATTTTGGTAGTATGTGGAGAAATGGTGATATCTCTTAAACCATTAGGAATTTTTGAATAAATCTTGTTGGATTATAAACTGGACTTCTCTGTGTATTTAAAATAATTAGGTCAAGCCTCTAAATCCTTCCGAATGAATATAGAAGTTTTATGACGAATCAGTCTAGTGCAGTTGTTATATTAGAAAGTTAATGTATAAGTGGGATATTAAGATAATAGAGCAAATGAATTCATTTAAGAT
This sequence comes from Salvia splendens, assembly GCF_004379255.2. Taxonomy (NCBI): domain Eukaryota; kingdom Viridiplantae; phylum Streptophyta; class Magnoliopsida; order Lamiales; family Lamiaceae; genus Salvia; species Salvia splendens. The sequence continues at coordinate 19,022,743 of NC_056047.1, read as the reverse complement.
GTTTGATCATGAAATTGTGATTTAGAATGAATATGAGTGTTAATGTAAATTTTGGGAACTTTCTAATTGAGGTTAGCAATTTTAATACATTAATTATATGATTATATACTTTCTATGAATAGTATTCCGTGAATAGTAACAGAATACTTAGTGATTTTATTTGGAAGACTTAATGAGCTGAAGTTGATGAAAATAAGTATATGTTACTAATATTTACGATATTTATAGTATAAGGCATAGAAGCTTGTAACACGAGTCGTGCAAAAATGAATGGACCTAGAAGATAGCTAAGGGTCGAAAGGTGAAATAGGCTTATGTTCATAAGCCTGCGAGGTAGCGTATCCTCTCTATGGTTTTCGATTCCTTTGGTTGAGATGATGTGTGCTATAATGTGATTATTTGTGCGATGTTAATTAAATAATGTGCTTAAATATGCTTATAATTTAATATATGGATTGTTATGATACTTATTAATTTTAATATGAATGATCTGCAGAAATAATGGTACGAATATTAATAAAAGACAATGGATATGATATGCAATGAAATGTAATAAATTATGAAGATTTGAATAATGTGAAATATGTCTGAATGGATTATGAAAAGATATCTGAATGTATATGAAAAAGAAGTGATCTGATAGGTAGAGCCTGAACAAAATGAACACAAGAGAATAATATGTAAAGGTTATAAAAGTATATACTAAAAAAATGTCTATGAATTCGATAAGAATGATTATCTGAAGTGATATTTGGAAATAGAATAAATGTGAAAAGGAGATTTGAAAAAATAATATGAAATAAAACGTCCCGTTTGCTTGGTCATATGTGTTGGGTACAATTGGAATGCCATAGGACATCAGCTCTGCATTATCTGTGATCACTCGTCTTCTGGATAACCAAAGTGAGGATCGTCTGTTATCTGATGGGCCCCGATCTGATCTGTCTGATATGCACTCTCATGGGTGGTCTGATCATCTATCTGATATGCACCCTCATAGGTGGTCTGATTATCTGATATGCACCCTATGGGTGGTCTGTGCGGAGTCCTCTCGAGGACAAAATCCGCGTCTGCATCTGATTCTGTTTCTGATCTGGACCGTGTACCCTGCCTGAAACCAAGCAAATATTGGGGCTATATGATAAGATGAGATAAAATAATATCTCATTACTTGTGAATAAAAGATCTGTAATCTGTGATCTGTGATATATGATAAGATGCGATAAAATAATATCTGATGACTTTTGAATAAAGAATCTGTAATCTGTGATCTGTGCTATATGATAAGATGAGATAAAATAATATCTGATGACTTGTGAATAAAAGATCTGTAATCTGTGATCTGTGATATATGATAAGATGAGATAAAATAATATCGGATGACTTCTGAATAAAGAATCTGTAATCTGTGATCTGTGCTATATGATAAGATGAGATAAAATAATATCTGATGACTTCTGAATAAAAGGATCTGTAATCTGTAATCTGTGCTATATGATAAAAATAAGATAAAATAATATCTGATGACTTGTGAATAAAGATATGTGATCTGTGATATATAAAATAATATCTGATAACTTGGAAATAAGGATCTGTGATATGTGATATATATATAAAATAATATCTGATTACTTAGGAATAAGGATCGGTGATATGAGATATATAAAATAATATCTGACGAATTGTGAATAATGATCTACGATCTATGATATGTGATTTGTGAAAAATGATATATGATGATATGCGAAATCTTGAGAAAACCAGAACTATAAGATACAATGAAAATGTGGCAGTGTAGGAAGAAATAAGTGAGTCTGTTATCTGGAGACCATAAGACAAATATGACAAGAAAGATATGATTAATATGTGTGGGTATCTGAACAAGTATGCTCTGGCGTGAAAATTATGAGAATTTAGAATATATATATATATATATATATATATATATAGGTTAGTGATCAAGATATAACTAATATTAAGTGTATAATTAGAGAACAAATCTCAGCCACACATCTTAATGGAACAAATATTATTTATTTTAATAATATAAAATAGGTTAAGGGTATTTTTGAAAATCTATTTATGAAATGCATAAGGGGCAATTTTGCTGAACTCCATCAACATGATGACCCTCCAGCCACCGCCATGGCCGGCCTCTCCGCCGTCGAATATGCGCCGGTTCTTCCCCTGAAGGCGGCAAGGTTTCTAAGAAAGCGATCAAGTCTCCCCGCGCTAAGAGTAAGAAAGAGAGGTCTCCGCCGCCGGCGGCGGAGTCGGAGGCGAAGGAAGGATATGCAGCTGCGGTTGATCGAGAAGGAGAGATGAGCAACACTTCTCCGAAGCTCGGGAGCTTCTACGAGTTCTTCTCTCTGTCTCACCTCACGCCTCCTCTTCAATGTAATCTTATTTCCTTTTCATTTATTTTATTTTAAACTTTGTTGCTGCTACGTTGTGATCTTGTTCAAGATTTTCATATTTACTGATGTAGTAGTAGTAGTAGTTTTTGGAATTCCCATTGCTTAATGAAATGTACATTATTATTTGAACAATCTTCATATTCTTGTTTGTATTGTATTGCCAAGAAGGAAGAAATTCATGAAATGCTCATCGTAGTTGAAACGTTGGTGCAATGAGGAGATGGTGATGGTGGGATATCCGTGTTATTCTCTGTGGCTAGAGAGATTGACACATGTTTTAAAAAATTTAATCATTTTTTATATCGCATAAAACACTTTCTAATAAAATACACTATACACTTGCACTCTACTTTAATTTTGGTTCATTTTAATTTTTGTCTATTTTGCCTAACAAAAATTATTAGAAATAAAAATCTGACATACATTTTTAGTACAATTTCCTATTGTAAAAGCGTGATTTTACTTGTTAACAAAACACATCACTATTAGAATTATTTTACTTTAACAAAACACATCACTCTTAGCATGATTTTACTTCACTCTTGTTTACAAAACACATCACTCTTAGCATGATATTACTTCACTCTTGTTTACAAAACACATCACTCTTAGCATGATTTTACTTCACTCTTGTTTACAAAATACATTACTCTTAGCGTGATTTTACTTCACTCTTGTTTACAAAACACATCATTCTTAGCGTGATTTTACTTCACTCTTGTTTACAAAACACATCACTCTTAGCATGACTTTACTTCACTCTTGTTTACAAAACACATCACTCATAGCATGATTTTACTTCACTCTTGTTTACAAAACACATAACTCTTAGCATGATTTTACTTCACTCTTGTTTACAAAACACATTACTATTGCAAAAAATCAAAGAAACACTTAACATAATATAAACTCATTATTTATTAATTCACATAGCAGAAATGGAAAGATAAGAACGAATACATCTAAATATCAAAATGAGAATAATGTGCATAAAAAAACAAAAGAATAATAGTAGCAGTGATAATCATAGAATATCAAAGAAAAAGAGAATCGAAGCAGCAGAAACGATGAACGCGCCGATCATCAATTGAAGAGGCGATAAGAAGCTTAACGCCAATCGAAATCGCACTTGTCGGCTCATAAGCCTTCGATGCCGTGTTGTTCGAACTCAACAGAATTTTGAGATCGCAATCGATATTCGGCTTCACTCTGGTGGATTTCACGAACGCAAACTTCATTCTGATGCGCTGATAAGTCGTATTCTAGGCCTTGGTTACTGGTCAGTGTGATGTGCGGAATTGATTATATCTGCAAAACAGTTGCTCAAAGTGTGCAGGTTGAGTGTTCTAGCCAGTAGGCAAAGCTTCAAATACTTCAGGTGAAAAGGGCGTCAGGACGATTACGTACTGACCAGTATACATGCAAAAATGGCTCGAGATGGAGAAGAAGGATAGCTGGGACTGATCAACCACAATTAAGGGCAAAGAAGTCATCTCACCACAAGGTTTTACCCTAAAATCAAGGTAAGCCTCCCAATAAAAGGAAGCCACATGGAGAGAGAAAAGGGAACTCAATATTCATCATCATCACTCTTAGGTAGAATTCTCTCGGTAGTTCAGTCCTTCAGCCCAGTCCAGAGTCTCGTTCCTCGCCACAACCATGGTCACTTGAAGATCATCAGTTCGCCGGAGTTCCATCCTCTCGTTCCAGTCAGCACGATCGTAGTTAGCAGTTCCATCGCCCGGAGTGGCAAAAACAATCTTTATTTGCTTTCTAGTTAATCTTGTTTGTTTTTTCTACGTTGGATCTTTCGCATTTCTAGTATTTTGCTTATTTTGAAGTCTTGGTTGAGATCCAAATGTTTTCTAAATGCCATGAAGTTATTTTCCAGCATCGGTTCATGTTTGTTTTCACTTCTTTCTGCCTAGATAGCTTAGATCTATCTGTTACGGTAATTTCCAGTGAGGAATCGCATGCTTTAACTTCTGTAGTTAATCTCTCTGAGTTTGCAAGTCTAGATAGCTGTTAGATTTTAGATCTGAATTAGTTAAGTGTGAAAACCCAGTTTACGTGATTTCTGTCACCCTGCATGTTGACCAGTAAGCATAATTGCAGTTTTAGTGTTCGATCTGTTGATTTGAAGTTTTAATTGTAGATCTGTGTTCTTGAAGCTGTTAATCTGTGTTTTTATGGTGATGAATCTGGTTTTGATGGTCTGATTCGATTCACGTTGAAGAAGACAACATCTCCATCCAAGTTTGGGACCACTTTTACTTTTTGACAACTTTTTACTTTTGTCCTTACCTTTCAGCTGCTACTTTTCAGATCTGCAGGCCCAGTCACCTAACTACCACTACCTTCTGATATTCTGTTTAGCCCAAAATAGAAACCTAGTACTCTTCGAATATTTTCTGTTTCACCATGTCCACGTACACAACTGCATATCAGAATCCTCTCACACCTCCTAGTCAGTAGGATACCACCTTCAAATTCTTGACTAGGTAGAGACTCAACCCAAGCGTGGTAGCTAACCAAAACCTTTCCAGAATATCACCACAATGACTCCAACCGTCACCATCTCTGTGGGATTCGACCCCTACCTTCACTATACTACCCAGTAGAAGAGGGTTGAGGAATTATTGATACCAGGTTTTAGGCTTAGCAGGGGATTGTTTCATCCTGATCAGTAGGATACACCCTTTGCTTGAACAACACCTACGCAAACCTGCTCTTTCAAATGGAGCCGTTGCCGGGGATGGATGGCGTTATTAGCTGTTATTGAGAGTGATATTTTGGCGTATATACTGTTCATAATTTTTCTCTTTTCTTTTCGTTTCAGTTTATGAGCAGCAGTTCGGCTCCTGACCAGTGGAGGCCGAAGATACTTCAGCGAGGATCTATACTCGTAACCACTCGATCCGGATTGTCGACGGCTTTGTCTGACTTAGGTTCGAGTAGTGACGAGGAGCAATACACCATAGAAGGACCAATACCGGAAGAGATACCAAGGATAGAGGGAACCCGAGAAGGATGGCCGCTCAAGGAGAAGAAGATCCTGAGATCGGGACGCTGAACGCACATACCGAGGGAGAACCACCTCAAGCCATAGTTGTGACCCCAGGACAAACTGCCTGTGATGTGAAGCCTCATGTGATCGCAATTCTACCTACATACTGCAGAAAGATTTACGAAGGGCCTTACGAGTTCCTTCATGAGTTTTGTAAGATTTGTAGGGCGCAGAGGAGGCCAGCAGGGGCGACCGAGGATGATTACAGATTGAAGGCTTTGCCGTTCGTTTTGAAAGGGGAGGCAAACACCTGGTTCATGCGCCTACCCCCCAACTCCATTGAGAGTTGGGCCGATTTCAAAGTCAGTATTCCTAGGCGAGTTTTTCCCGTCATCCAAGACGAGCGCGCTGAAGAGGGAAATAACTAGTGTGAAGAAAGGGTACGATGAACCCTTGAGCGATTATTGGGCGAGGTATATGAGCCTTTTAGATGCATGTCCCAATCATCGCATGGCGGACATTGAGATACATCATACTTTCTATGAGGGGATGAACATAACAACCAAGGACCTGACCAATTCGTCGTCGGGAGGAAGCTTCACACAACTATGGGCCAGCGAAGCAAAGAGGGTCCTAAGGAAGCTACTGAGTGCGAAGAAGGAGTATGACCATTCAAGGGATGGATACAACCGAGAAAGGGTTGCAAGTGCCTCGTCTACTGACCAGGAGCAGAAGCTTGAACAGAAGATGGATTTGAAGATGGATGAGCTGAAGAAGTCACTCCTAAGCGCAATCGAGAAGAATACATCGCCGATTTCCCCAGTTGGGAACTGCAAGGGTGCAGAACAGGGAAACCAAGGACCGAGCTATGATCAGCTAAACAACTTGGACATCATGGAACAGGTTAATGCTGTCGGGTATTTTAACTCAAATGGGAATTGGATCGAGGGGAGACAACGGGACGCACCATGGAGGGATCACCCAAACTTTCGATGGGGAGAAGGGAACCAAAATCAAAACCAAGGTCAAGGTCAGAACCAATATACCCCCACCAAAACCAAAACCCCAACAGTGGACCAGCAAACCCGGACCACCAGTTCAACTGGTCAGGAAGGAACCAACAATCCCAAAACCAAAATCCTGTTTATGTACCACCCCACCAGAGAATCAAGCACCCCAGCACCATCAGAACCAAAATCAGTTCCAAAACCAAAATCAGAACCAATATCACCAGGACCAGTACAACCCTCCTGGCCAGTGTAACCAGTACCCACCTAACCAGAACCAGCAAAACTTCCAAAATTCCCAGCCCAACCAAAGTTCCCAGTACAACCAGCACCAAGGCCCAAATCAGTCACAATACCCTAACAGGTCAAGGAGATCCATGGAAGACATGATGGGAGAACTGCTCGCGTCGCAGCAAGGTATCAAGGGCGAGTTGCAATCCCACAACGAAGTAGTGCAGGGGATGCAAAATGCCCAGAAGGAACATAAAGCGAACATGGATATGATGAATAAGCAGCTGGCCCAACTGGCCAATTCTATGGGTGAAATAAGAGGAAATGCAGGGAAACTCCCGTCTACAGTCCAAATACCCGAAAAGGTGAATGTGAGTAAGGTTACATTAAGGTCAGGAACTACTTATGATGGACCTCGACCGAAACAACCAAGTGGAGAGCCGAGTGGAACGAAGATAGGGGAGACACCATCTCAGTGGAAGAGCTTAAGAGATCCATGCCGCGGAAGCAGGACCCATTTCTCTTGGGGGAGACGCCATGTGGAGGAGGTGAACCCGAGAGCGTACTGGTCAGGAAGGAACCCAATCAAGAGGTAGAATCCAGAACGGGGGCTCAGACCCAGGATTTGCCCAAGGAAGATTCCAAGAAGGGTGCTGAGGGACCGGTACAGGAGAAAAAGGGGGAGAGACCATTCCCTTTCCGCTTTGTTACAAAAAGAAAGAAGGAGAACCCGGTGGACTACTTGTCAATTTTTGGGAAATTGGATGTCACCATACCATTCCTCCAAGCCGTGAAGTTACCCCCACTTGGGAAGTTCATTAAGGAATTCATAGCCGGGAAAGCCCAAGAGGATGGGAAGATCATGGTAGAAGGGATCGCGTCTGCAATTGTGCAGGAGAAGCTACCGCCCAAGAGGGCCGATCCAGGTATGTTCACTCTACCCATAACTATAGGAGATGTGAAAGTCGAGCATGCAATGTGTGATCTTGAAGCTTCTATTAATGTCATGCCTTTGTCAATCTATAACCGATTGAAGGGAGTTAGATTGTCGAGCACTGGAGTGTTGATCCAACTGGCTGATAGGTCATGTATAAGTCCTGAGGGTGTTCTAGAAAATGTGTTGGTTAGAGTGCATGATTTTACCTACCCTGCTGACTTCTATGTGATCAAAATGAGTGAGTCCTAGGCTAGGGAATCTAGTGGCATATTGTTAGGAAGGCCATTTTTGAGAACGACCAAGACAATAGTAGACATGGCCGAGGGGAGAATTTGCATTGATTTCCATGGAGAGAAATTTACTTTTGATATCAATGAGGCCATGAAGAAACCTATTGATTCTGAAAACTTGTGCTATGTTGATGTGATTGACCCCCTAGTCCAAGATTTTCTTGAGACCGAACTATTGCAGGAGAAGCTCCAAGCTTTAGATGTTTATGAGCAGGCGGACATAGAAGCTGCTGCATGGTGTGATCTGATCAGTAGCCAAGGGTTGACTGATGAAGAGATAGAGGGAGCAATTAAGGACTTCTGCCAGAAATCAGAATTTATTGGAGCCACAGGGGCTAAGCTACCAGTCAGTATAGAGGAATCTTCAGAGGGAGAAATAGAGAAAGAAGGAGAGGCTGAGAAAAACCCTCTGATAAGGCTAATTTCATGCATGGGTCTAGGGACTTAATTCGTGATTTTATTGGGGCTAACGCACGTTTTAAGCCAGGTGTGTGAAGGAATTCGCCAGATCCAGGAAAGAAGACCAAAAAATCACAGGGTCGAGGAAATGGCGATTTAGTGAACGATTATGAAGAGAATTGCTCGACGGAGGAAGCTCTAGAGTTGAAGGGTAGAATAGGGATTTCTACGAAGACTCGAGGGCTATGTCCGCATCTATAAAAGGCAGAAGCATGCAAGCTGGAGGGATCTTCTCGGTGGAGACCTCACCACAGCCTGTTGCTTAGTTCATTTTTCCATACACACACTTGGTACTAATTTGCGGAGATTTCAGTTCACACGTCCGGGGTTTCATCTTAGCTTTCGATAGTGTGTAACACCGCTCTTATTTGGGGCGAAGAAACAATTTCTCTTTCGCTTTCCGGATTTTACTTACTCTGCCGAGCTTCGTTGTTCGAAGCTCGGTTCGCTGTTTTTACCGAAGAATCTCTGGTTTTAATGCAAGTTTGATTTTCTGTTATGGCAATTGTGTTGATTTCTAGTTTGATTGTTTCGTTGTTGAGATTTTGGTGTTTTAAATTGTCTGAGTTGGATGCGTTTCGCAGCTGTTTTTGAGTCATTGCAGGTTAATGGTCAGATCTGGGAGATTGGAGTTGGATTGTAGAGGAATCCGTGTTTGATCTGCTGAATTTGTTTGTTTTTGAGTTCGGATGTCTTGGATCCGGAGTGGATCAAGTATTCTGGCGTGAATCTGAAGTAGTTTCGATCTGATTTTTATGCCTAGTTTACGTGTTTTTCTTTCATTCCGTCTAGTGTACGCAGATCTGATGTGTTTCCATTTTGTGGAAAGTTTCCGACGAGCAAATTTCTATATTCTATTCGAATCTCGCTTTGTGTTCTGTTTTGTTCATCTGCAAGTTTAATCCAGCTGAGAGGATGCATTGTGCTACGAGCTAGCGTCAAAGTTTGTTGTCTGCAGTCCTTTCTGTACTTGCCACTTTTTGAATGATGGTCCCCACTTTCAGTTATATTCTGTTTAGCTAGATTAGGTAGTTGTTTACACTGTCCAGGAAGTGGTTATGTTTCTTGCTGTCGAAGTCTGAATTTACAAGTTAACATGTCCTAGGTCTAGCATTTACATTTCCTGCCTAGGTCTAGAGTTAGTTTAAAATTCTCAACCCTTTTGCGTGGCAGCAGCCATTTGTTTGTCCAAAGCCTCTGAGCACTACTTTGCGAGTCCATCTCTGTGGGATCGACCCCACTTCCCTATACTAATTCATAGTATTCGGGTTGAGGGATTTATATTATTTTTTTGAAAGGGGAGTTGAGAGTGTCCAACGACTAAAGCACTGTATGTTCTCTTGAGTTCCTGGACCCTGTGCTCCAGTGGACTTAAGAAGCATGGTGTCTTGACCGAGCGCTTGCATTGATCAATTTCTGTGCATACGTACGAAAGAGCACGTCTCTCTGAATCTCTCCCCCCCTTCCACCCTCTACCCGAAGACACACTTCCACCCCAAGTTGAGCTGAAGAAATTGCCATCGAATTTGAAGTATGCCTTCCTCGGATAGGAGAACTCACATCCAGTGATCATCAGCAGCAGCCTTACGAAGGAACAAGAGGCTAGGCTACTGACCCTGCTGAGCAAGAACAAGAAGGCGATTGGATGGAGCCTTACAGATTTAGTGGGAATAAGTCCTGATGTATGCATGCACCACATCAGGCTGGAAGAGGGAGCAAAGGCACATCGAGATGCCCAAAGGAAGGTAAACCTCAATATGCGAGAAGAAATATTGAAGGAAATCTTGAAATTGTTGTCGCTAGGGATTATCTATTCAGTGCCAGATAGTGAGTGGGTCAGCCCGATCCACATGGTCCCAAAGAAGTCGGGAATCCAAGTCGTTCAAAATGAGAGGAATGAGCTGATCCCAACGAGGCTGGTCACGGGTTGGCGAATGTGCATTGATTACCGTAAGCTGAATAATGCGACCAGGAAGGACCATTTTCCCTTGCCTTTCATCGACCAAATGTTGGAGAGATTAGCTGGGAAAAAGTACTTCTGTTTTCTAGATGGGTACAGCGGTTACTTCCAAATTTACGTAGATCCTGAAGACCAGGATAAGACCACCTTCACTTGCCCATTCGGAACCTATGCATACAGGCGCATGACTTTCGGCTTATGTAACGCTCCAGGTACGTTTCAACGATGTATGATGAGCATATTCTCCGATCTGATTGAGGACTGTATAGAGATATTCATGGATGACTTCACAGTCTACGGAGACTCTTTCGACTCATGCCTTCATCATTTGGACGTAGTTCTAGAAAGGTGTCAAGCAAAAAGTCTGGTTTTGAATTTTGAGAAGTGTCATTTTATGGTCACCGAAGGGATAGTTTTAGGACACGTGGTCTCAGAAAGAGGTATCCAGGTGGATCGAGCCAAGGCGGATGTTATATCCAAATTACCATTCCCTACTGATCAGAAGGGGATAAGGGGTTTTCTAGGGCACGCCGGATTTTATCGAAGATTTATCAAGGATTTCTCCAAGATCGCCCAACCCCTTACCCAACTTCTTCATAATGAAGTGGAGTTCGTTTTTGATGAGCAATGTAAGGCCGCTTTCAACCTTCTCAAGGAAAAGTTGATATCCGCACCTATCATACGGGCTCCTGACTGGGACTACCCTTTCGAAGTAATGTGCAATGCCAACGATTATGCAGTGGGAGCCGTACTGGGTCAGAAGATCGATGGGAAGAGGTACGTAATTTTTTATGCCTCTAAGACTCTGAATCAAGCCCAGCGGAATTACGATACCACTGAAAAAGAGATGCTGGCAGTGGTGTATTCTTTCGAGAAGTTTCGGCCATATTTGTTGGGATCCAAGGTCATCGTTTATACTGACCACGCAGCGATTAAGTAATGTGCGATGCCAGCGATTATGCAGTGGGAGCCGTACTGGGTCAGAAGATCGATGGGAAGAGGTACGTAATTTTTTATGCCTCTAAGACTCTGAATCAAGCCCAGCGGAATTACGATACCACTGAAAAAGAGATGCTGGCAGTGGTGTATTCTTTCGAGAAGTTTCGGCCATATTTGTTGGGATCCAAGGTCATCGTTTATACTGACCACGCAGCGATTAAGTATCTGATTGCTAAGAAGGAATCCAATTTGATCCGATGGGTCCTCTTGTTACAAGAATTTGATTGGGTGGTGGAAGATAAGAGAGGAGTCGAGAACAAGGTGACGGACCATTTGAGTAGAATAGTGCAAGATGGAAGCAGCGAAGAGGTGCACGACAAGTTTCCAGAGGAGCATTTATGCGAGGTAATTTTTTAGGTCAGGAAGATTGACTGGGAAGGAGTGATGAAGCTTACTGGCCAGTATGATACAGGAAAAGGGAAGGAGAAGGTAGGGCAAGAACCATGGTATGCAGACTTAGCCAACTACCTGGTGACTGGAGAACTTCCAGAAATGCCGAGTATTACTAAGGCCCAAAGAATGAAGATCAAGAGTGAGGCAAAATACTACTTTTGGGACGACCCCTATCTGTGGAGAGTGGGATCCGATAAAGTGATAAGGAGGTGCGTTCCTGACTGGGAGCAAAGAGACGTTCTGATCCATTGCCACTCGTTAGCATGTGGAGGACATTTCAGATCCAAGAAGACGACAAAGAAGATTTTGGATAGCGGCTTCTATTGGCCAACCCTCAACAAAGATGCGTACGAGTTCTGCAGAAGTTGTGAGCGCTGTCAACTGACCGGTGGGATATCTGCGAAAGACGAGATGCCCCTGGTTCCGATAATTGTATGTGAATTGTTCGACATTTGGGGAATGGACTTCATGGGTCCGTTTCCTTCATCCTATGGCTATTTGTATATCTTAGTCGCGGTGGATTACGTCTCCAAATGGATAGAAGCCAAGGCCACGAGCACTTGTAAAGCAAAGGAGGTGGCCAAGTTCTTAAAGAGTCATATCTTCAGCCGGTTCGGAGTTCCGAGGGCGATCTTATCTGATCAAGGTACACACTTCTGTAATCGCACGATTGAGGCCTTAATGAAAAAATATGGTGTGCACCACAGACTTTCGAGTCCCTACCATCCGCAAGCTAACGGTCAGGCGGAGTTTTCTAACCGCGAGATCAAGAAGATTCTGGAGAAAACTATAAATCCTTCTAGGAAGGATTGGAGTGTGAGGTTAGAAGATGCTCTCTGGGCGTACCGAACAGCCTACAAGACCCCCATTGGATTGTCCTCGTATCGGATCATTTTTGGGAAGATGTGCCATTTACCGGTTAGAATTGAACACCGGGCATACTGGGCAGTACAGGAAGTGAATATGGATGCTACAGTCTGTGAAGAGGAAAGGAAGCTGCAGCTTCAGGAGCTTGAGGAACTTAGATTGGAGTCGTTCGATTCCGCCATGTGGTACAAGGATCGAACTAAATTGTGGCATGATAGAAATCTGAGAACCAAGGAGCTCCATGTAGGCCAGAAAGTACTACTCTTCCAGTCAAGGTTGAAGCTCATGACTGGGAAACTCAAATCGAAATGGACAGGACCTTATGTCATCAACTCACTCCGTTCCAATGGAGCAGTAGAAATTTCAGGGAGTCTTCCTAACTCTGAACCTTTTATTGTGAATGGGCATAGGCTCAAGGTATTTAGAGACAACAGTGATGTGGCTGTAGTGGATGAAATTCCACTACAACCACGTACCTTGGCCATATACTGACCAGTAGGATAAGAATTTAGAATTCCACTGGGCCAATTCTTTTAAAAGTGTACACTTACTGGCCAAGTAGAATTTTAAATTGCCTAGAAAAAGATGTAAATATTGTGAATATGTGGTAGTTAATTGATTTAAACCTTTGCATGTTAATGTTTAGAAAACCCAAAAATATTTTCGGGCCTTAATTATTATTTTGAAGTATGCATTGACCACGAGATTGCTTCTTTGGTGCTATTTCAATTTTTATTTAAGTGTCCATTTGAATTATTTTCTTTATTAGGCAAGTATAGGGGGAATTATGGAGAGGACGAAAATTTGAATAAAGGTTTGTGCAGCTTTTGCAGGGTGGCAGCGGCTGGAAGAGGCGCGTGAGCAGAGAGAGGAGACACGCCAGCCAATCAGGAGCCGGCATTCTCAACCGCCTCTCCTTTGAAACGACGCGACCGGATACCTCCCATAGCCGGTTACAACTACCCACAACTGCCCTCTCTCTCCCTCATTTAACCATACCGTCTTCACCTTTCTCCTTCACAAACCCTCATTTTCATTTTCACTTTTAAAAATTTTCTTCCATCTCGCCCAGAAATTAAACTCCAAAACTCCACAGACACCAACCCCCACACTATACCCGGAAACTCACAGATCTAAGACATGGGAAAGAAAGCACGGGCAACAAAAATCAAACCCACTTCAACCCACAGGGAAAAACGACCACCGAGCCCACAACCACCGCCGCGGGAAGAACGCCACCGAGCCCACAACCACCGCCGCGGGAAGAACGCCACCGAGCCCACAACCACAACCGCAAACTTCAGAGCCGACTCCTCAAGCGCCAACAATGGTCTCCTTGGAAGCAATGGCGGCGTTTCTTCGACAGCAGGACCCTAATAGGGATTGGTCGGCGGCGCTGGCCGGTTTTGGTCAAATCGGGGGACAAGAGAAAGTAATCGGAGAAAATCCTTCGGAACCGATTGTACCAGCTACAGCAACACTCCCCACCTCCATTGCGACTTCCTCCGAAATTCCACCAGAAAGAGAAGCTCCATCGACTACCACACCACCTGAGTCCTCGGAACCCTCAGAAACTCCACAACACAGTGATTCAATGGAGATTGACCCCATTTCCGCTCATTACGATTCCGACTCAGAAGAACGTGAAGCGAGGAAAGGTCGGGAACAGAGGAACCTACAGGGGGAAGTCGGATCGGAGAAAACGCTGACGGCGGAAGTCGTTCACCGAAAAGTGGCGAGGGAGGAGATAGATCTGAACGAATCAGCCAAGAAGCAAGGCCTAATGACTGATGAGGAATTTTAGGCTATTTTAGATGATGTCAATCGGATGGAAGATGACACCGCCGTGGTGGCTGAGGGGCTAGACCTCGCATCACGAGCAGTAGGAGAGAGTGAAGAAGCCGAAGAAGTAAACCGCTCGGAAAACCAAGCTAGGGAAGAAGAGATTATGCCGGAATCACCCCAGCCAGAAGCAGAGAGGGGTGATACATCTATTGAAGCACAGGAAACGAAAGCAAAAGAAACAGAAGTAAGATCAGAAGTACCCAACCCAGTGGCACCTCCGGTGACAAAACCAAAGGCCATCAAGAGGAAGTTGGTGTTGAAGGGCGAACCTAAGGCTAGACAGCCAAAGCCGCAATGGGTATCTCAACGATGCTTAGGGAAGTGGGCAGCTAGTAAGGCGAAGCCGAACACAGAGGCAGATCCCGTGGAGATCTTGAGTGAAGAAGAGAGGACCACTCCCACAAAACCTAGGGAGGAGTCTTTACCTGTTACTGACCTAGAGGATACTGCAATGGAAACCGAAGCGGTCTCTCCAACACTGAGTGGCCAAGGTGAAGAGGCTGACGGGATGGCTGAGGGTCTGGACCTCGCATCCAGGTCAGTAGGCCACAAGGAGACCAGTCCTACTACCCAGGATCCATATTCGACACAAGCTGAAAAGGAACTCGAAGAAGAGAAAGACAAGGATGACAGAGAAGAAGTTAGATATCGTGAAGAGAGAAAACGAAGGGGAAGGCCCCTATGAAGAAGAATCCCAGCAACAAGAAGCCACGTACAGTGAACACTGGCATAGTCATTACTGAGTCAGTTCAGCGAGTCCAGGAACACTGGAGGGAACAAAGTGATAGCGAATACGCTGCCAGTGAGAAATCAGCCTCCGACAGCGATATCTCTTTGGAGGATAAGAAGTAAGCCGAACAACAGCTTCAGAATGATCATCGGGAGTTAGTCCACCCACCGGTAGAGAGACTGAGGTACCGGCGCTGGACAGTGGACCTTACTGATGATCTGGTGGAGGAGATGAAGCTTTTCGACTCGAAGGAGCTACAGAAAGTTTTCGATAGCAAGGATGAAGGGAGTAAGCAGGTGAAGAGCGGAAAGGTACTTCATATTCCTTCTTTAGATGAGTTGGGTGCCCGCGAGCAGTTTCTCTCTTATTTGCACGCGTTAGGTTTTGAGTGGTTGTTGGAGAATGGGGATCCGAGTGTCCCGGTTAGGTTAGCGAAGGAGTTTTTCACGACCTTTAGGTTTAAGGTCGCCACTGATCTAGATGAGGAATGTATCAGTTTTAGGCTGTTTGGCGGAGAGATACGGATGAGCTTGATTGAGTGGACCGTGCGTCTGGGAATGTGCAGTTTGGAGGAGGCCATATGGCCAGAGTGGAGAAGTAGGGAGCGGAGAATTCCCCGCAGACATGTTTGAGCCCCAGGAAGCCTGGGAGGAACTTACTCACCCTGATGCAGGGCAATTCCAGTCCACTATTTCCCGCTCTGTTCATTTCAACAACCCGATTCTGCGTCTTGTACAGCTTTACCTGGATTTCAATTTGTTGGGGCAGTCGAACTCGATGACGGAGTTATATATTCTCTGGTGCGCCAAGCATGGAAGGAAGTTGCATCTGGGTTTTTGGACCGCCTACCAATGCCATCTAATTGCCACCCACCCAGCGAGGAACCCCACTCTCTGCCATATCTTGGGAGTGTTCGTCAGAAACAACATCATCATCACGGAGGCCGAAGACTTATCCGACCAGATCATGGTGGATCCGCCTGGTCTTTTTGATACACCTTTGTTCGTCCGAACGAACACCATTTACATGAGGCAGGGCGTACCACATTTCTACGCAATGGGAGAAGAAGCTATACCGACTAGGAGATCTGCAGCACATCCGGGAACACAAGATCAGGAGCAGAGACAGGAAAGGCTAGAGAAGGCTGTGGACGAGATAGCGGAGGAAAACAAACAGATGAGATCAGAAATGACACGGTTAGCATCAGTAATGGAAGGGATCCTGAAGGAGTCTGCAGGACAGACGAGGCAGAGTCAGAAGCAAGAGGCTTTGGAGACGATTGTTACCAGGCTAGGAGAGGAAAACCACCGGATGATAGCAGAAATGATCACGATGGCGTCCGTGATAGACGAGATATTGATAGAGTTAACACAACGAGGCCAAGAGGAAGCTGTTGAACCAAGTGGCCATGGTGGCCAGAGTGATGAACCGCAAGTACCTGAGACAGAAGATAGGGAGACCGATGTGCCGGCGCTTGCTGAGGAACCGGCGGAATTGGGCGAGAACCAAGCTGGAACTGAAAAGGAACCACCTGCACCGCGAAGGAGCAGGCTTCACCGATAGACCACCCCTACTGACCAGTTAGTTTTCTTTTTATTTTCAGTTTTTAGTTTTCGTACTTTAATTGTTTTTTTAGGTAGTATAATTTGTGTTTGTGCGCAAACCCCATTTCTAACACTTAGCCTATTTAATAGTCTAAGTGTGAGAAGTAAAGGGTTTGTCTCTTTGGCGCATGTTTTCTGTGTTTACTTGTTTATTATTTTTCGTAAGCATGTTGGCCCACACTTAGCCCATTACATGGTCTAAGTGTGAGCAGTTGTGTATATAGTTGTTTTGTTTTTGTTGGTTTCTGTTGTTTTGTAACTCCTCCCACTTAGCCTATTGTATAGTCTAAGTGTGAGAAGTTTTTAGTATAAGTATGTTTTGTTGTGTTTTGGTATGTCTGTGTGTCGGCCATACTGGCCATTACCTTTTTCCACTTCACAGCCTCATCTGGCGCAGACACGTGTGAAGTGGGAGGGGGATTGCACTGGCCAGTATGACATGTGTATATGTGAAGTTTGTGTTTGTGTTAATGTCTTGTTAGGTCTAGTTTTTTTTCTTTTGTGTGTTGATTGGGCTTAAAACTCAACTGTCCTGAGCTGACGGTGAGGGGAATTGAGGGAGATACGACATGCTGGAAAACAGAAACTACCCCCCTTAGTACCTCCTAGCCGGGATAGATGACGCAAGTATAAGGGAAAAACCCATCCTTAGAGCCAAACACGAAAGCCCTCTTAAAATGTGAGTTATAAGCTTAAAGTGGAACCACTTTCCACATATTTAGAAAAAAAAAGAGAGCGGCTACCACGAACTACCTAAGATGAAGTGACCACGAGTAGCGAACACTGAAGGCAGCAGGAAACCCCCTCCCCAAAAAAAAACCACCTTTAGAACCCATTGTCTTAACTCTTTGTACCCAGATATACACCCCTAGCCACTGGGATTGTGTGTGCAAGGAATGAGACGATTGGAGCTTACTGGCCAGAAGGTGTACAAGAAAGCAGAATCCAGCTGGACAAGAAAGTTTGGAAGAAAATCGACCAAGGAGTTATCCCAGGTCCATAAAAAAAGAAGAAGAAGGTATAAGGGTGGCGAAGCCACAAAAAGGAAAAAAAAGAGAAGAATATGAAGAAAAATGGTCAGAAAACTTGACCACAAAAAAAAAAGAGAAGGAATAAGGGTGGCGAAGCCACAAGAAGCTACTGACCAGTTGGAGATCATAGCCAGAAGCGCCAGCCAAGAGAAGCAACAACAAAGAGCCCAAGTGCACACAGTTCCCCATCTCAATAAAGTAGAAATTTTGAACCTAGAGCCTTAGGAACATCCACCCCAAAACATTACAAACCAATAGCCCCGTTACAAACCTTTAAACCCTTCAGTAGCTACCCGTGAGATCTAAGTCCGAAGCAATCGTGGTTGAGCACATTGAGAGAAATGCAGTCCTAACATTCCTGGTGAGGTATGAGTGACTGAGTGAACCTAGTGTTTGGCCGGAAGGTGTGGGCGATCCTGACAAGCGGATATACTGACTGGGAGAGAAAAAGGGGGCGGCGGAAGTTCAAGGCTGTCTAAGGCCGGATTGCACCTGATCCCGATGGGAGGGATGGTTGAAAATATAGCCCAATTACTATGTTAATGTGTTTTAAGTGTTTTAGTTTTCTTTTATGTGTTTGTCTTTGTTATGTGTTTTTTTTTGCGTCGTAGTTAGAGTCTAGGGTAGGATAGAGTCGGTCAGGGGAGTAACCAGGCTAGAATTCGACTTATTTCTTTTTGTTTGTTCTTCACGCTTGAGGACAAGCATGTGGTAAGTGTGAGCAGTTTGATAAGTCGTATTCTAGGCCTTGGTTACTGGTCAGTGTGATGTGCGGAATTGATTATATCTGCAAAACAGTTGCTCAAAGTGTGCAGGTTGAGTGTTCTAGCCAGTAGGCAAAGCTTCAAATACTTCAGGTGAAAAGGGCGTCGGGACGATTACGTACTGACCAGTATACATGAAAAAATGGCTCGAGATGGAGAAGAAGGATAGCTGGGACTGATCAACCACAATTAAGGGCAAAGAAGTCATCTCACCACAAGGTTTTACCCTAAAATCAAGGGTAAGCCTCCCTATAAAAGGAAGCCACATGGAGAGAGAAAAGGGAACTCAATATTCATCATCATCACTCTTAGGTAGAATTCTCTCGGTAGTTCAGTCCTTCAGCCCAGTCCAGAGTCTCGTTCCTCGCCACAGCCATGGTCACTTGAAGATCATCAGTTCGCCGGAGTTCCACCCTATCGTTCCAGTCAACACTATCGTAGTTAGCAGTTCCATCGCCCGGAGTGGCAAAAACAATCTTTATTTGCTTTCTAGTTAATCTTGTTTGTTTTCTCAACGTTGGATCTTTCGCATTTCTAGTATTTTGCTTATTTTGAAGTCTTGGTTGAGATCCAAATGTTTTCTAAATGATATGAAGTTGTTTTCCAGCATCGGTTCATGTTTGTTTTCACTTCTTTCTGCCTAGATAGCTTAGATCTAGCTGTTACGGTAATTTCCAGTGAGGAATCGCATGCTTTAACTTCTGTAGTTAATCTCTCTGAGTTTGCAAGTCTAGATAGCTGTTAGATTTTAGATCTGAATTAGTTAAGTGTGAAAACCCAGTTTACGTGATTTCTGCCACCCTGCATGTTGACCAGTAAGCATAATTGCAGTTTTAGTGTTCGATCTGTTGATTTGAAGTTTTAATTGTAGATCTGTGTTCTTGAAGCTGTTAATCTGTGTTTTTATGGTGATGAATCTGGTTTTGATGGTCTGATTCGATTCACGTTGAAGAAGACAACATCTCCATCCAAGTTTGGGACCACTTTTACTTTTTGACAACTTTTTACTTTTGTCCTTACCTTTCAGCTACTACTTTTCAGATCCGCAGGCCCATTCACCTAACTACCACTACCTTCTGATATTCTGTTTAGCCCAAAATAGAAACCAAGTACTCTTCGAATATTTTCTGTTTCACCATGTCCACGTACACAGCTGCATATCAGAATCCTCTCACACCTCCTAGTCAGTAGGATACCACCTTCAAATTCTTGCCTAGGTAGAGACTCAACCCAAGCGTGGTAGCTAACCAAAACCTTTCCACAATATCACCACAATCACTCCAACCGTTACCATCTCTATGGGATTCGACCCCTACCTTCACTATACTACCCAGTAGAAGAGGGTTGAGGAATTATTGATACCAGGTTTTAGGCTTAGCAGGGGATTGTTTCATCCTAATCAGTAGGATACACCCTCTGCTTGAACGACACCTACGCAAACCTGCTCTTTCAAATGGCGCCGTTGCCGGGGATGGATGGCGTTATTAGCTGTTATTGAGAGTGATATTTTGGCGTATATACTGTTCATAATTTTTCTCTTTTCTTTTCGTTTCAGTTTATGAGCAGCAGTTCGGCTCCTGACCAGTGGAGGCCGAAGATACTTCAGCGAGGATCTATACTCGTAACCACTCGATCCGGCTTGTCGAAGGCTTTGTCTGACTTAGGTTCGAGTAGTGACGAGGAGCAATACACCATAGAAGGACCAATACCGGAAGAGATACCAAGGATAGAGGGAAACCCGAGAAGGATGGCCGCTCAAGGAGAAGAAGATCCTGAGATCGGGACGCTGAATGCACATACCGAGGGAGAACCACCTCAAGCCATAGTTGTGACCCCAGGACAAACTGCCTGTGATGTGAAGCCTCATGTGATCGCAATTCTGCCTACATACTGCAGAAAGAGTTACGAAGGTCCTTACGAGTTCCTTCATGAGTTTTGTAAGATTTGTAGGGCGCAGAGGAGGCCAGCAGGGGCGATCGAGGATGATTACAGATTGAAGGCTTTGCCGTTCGTTTTGAAAGGGGAGGCAAACACCTGGTTCATGCGCCTGCCCCCTAACTCCATTGAGAGTTGGGCCGATTTCAAGTCAGTATTCCTAGGCGAGTTTTTCCCATCATCCAAGACGAGCGCGCTGAAGAGGGAAATAACTAGTGTGAAGCAAGGGTACGATGAACCCTTGAGCGATTATTGGGCGAGGTATATGAGCCTTTTAGATGCATGTCCCAATCATCGCATGGCGGACATTGAGATACATCATACTTTCTATGAGGGGATGGACATAACAACCAAGGACCTGGCCAATTCGTCGTCGGGAGGAAGCTTCACACAGCTACGGGTCAGTGAAGCAAAGAGGGTCCTAAGGAAGCTACTGAGTTGATATTCTGTCAGTGGTGTTCAGCATCTTTGCACATCTTTGACGGGTCACTGGTGGTCAACTTGGTTTAGTAGTCGTGGCATGTTGTGTAATAGTTAAATCTTTAATTTTCCGCTGGATAAATATTAAGTTTTTTTAATGTAATAGATTCAAAACCCGCTTATCAAATAAGGCACCCCCTAGTTAACCACGTTGAGCCCATATACACTCTTACCCATTCTTTAAAAACCGAAACCCACATCTTTTCTTCTTTCGTTCCACAAACCCGCCTCATCAAATAAGGCACCCCCTAGTTAACCACGTTGAGCCCATATACACTCTTACCCGTTCTTTTAAAACCGAAACCCACATCTTTATACTTTTTTTACAAACACGTGTGGAAAAGGAGTCGAGAGATGAATCATTTCCAAAAGACAGGGGGATAACGATAGAAAATCAAAATAAAAGGGTAGCCGGGTTGAGCAAGTTAGTCAATTAGGTTGATCAAGTCAAGAATCAAGTTGTTTAATATATATATATATATATATATATATATATATATATATATATGTTGGGAATATCAAAAAGAGAAAGTTTGAGAAAAATAGGGCAGAAAAAAGTTGTAACCTGACCCAGTAATTCGAAAGTTAAGGAATAAGCCAAAAATTAAAGGCTAAAGGTCGCAACTTGACCCGGTGAGATATCCAGTGGTAAAATAAATAGTTCAGCCTGATCCAACGAGCTTCTTCAGATCTTTGGTCTCTTTACTCATGTGTTTTTCTTTTTCTTTTTACAGTTTATATCTTTAACTAAGAACCCCTAGGACCCTACCCTAACACATTACTCCCCTTAAGCCCCATTACACCCGAAACAAAGAACTTAAGGAACTATCTTGTGCAGTCCGATTCGAGGTATTAAATTTGTGGCAATACTGAGTGAACAGTCCTAACATCTCTGGTGAGAAATGAGTGACTGAGTGCATCCAACAGTTGGTTTTTAATTGAGCAATCTTGACAAACTGACACATTGATCAAGTATACGCGAAAGGGGAGAAAACATAAGCTGCTGGCAAATGGATTGACCTCGACCTCGGGTATGATTGTTGAAAGTTTATTCGGTTTCATTGCATCTATGTGAATATGTGTTTTTGTTTTTAGTCTTGTTTTTCTTTTCATCTTCTTTTACTTTTTTGGAATGAGTAAACCATGCCTGAAATTTGCCTTACCTTATCTTTTTCTTTTCTTTTTACTTGGGATGATCCTTACCTATGGAAGATGGGGGTGGATCAAGTCATCCGACACTGTATACCAGACTAGGAGCAAGAGGACGTGTTGGTCCACTGCCACACACTAGCCTGTGGCGGTCACTTTGGGCCAAAGAAAACAGCGAGGAAGGTACTTGATAACGGTTTTTACTGGCCCTCCATCCACAGAGAATCTTACGAGTTTTGCAAATGGTGCCCTCGATTCCAGCTTACGGGAGGGATTTCTACAAGACACGAGATGCCTCAGGTCCCCATAATTGTTTGCGAGATATTCGATGTGTAGGGAATGGATTTCATGGGACCCTTCCCATCCTCTGAAGGCAATCTCTATATGCTAGTGGCAGTGGACTATGTGTCCAAGTGGATAGAAGCAAAGGCGACGAGGACGTGTGAGTCCAGGGAAGTGGCGAAGTTCTTAAAGTCAAACATCTTTACCCGATGTGGGGTGCCACGGGCCATTATCTCTGATTAGGGAACTCATTTCGTCAATAGAACAATCGAAGCCTTAATGAGAAAGTATAGAGTCCACCACCGCCTGTCCACACCTTACCACCCGCACTCCAATGGCCAAGCCGAAGTATTGAACAGAGAGATCAAGACGATTCTAGAGAAAACGATTAATCCTACAAGAAAGGATTAGAGCCGTCGTCTGGAGGACGCGCTCTGGTCTTATAGAACCGCTTTTAAGACGCCAATCGAAATGTCCCCATACCGGCTGGTATTTTGGAAGATGTGCCATCTGCCGGTGGGAGTCGAGCATCAGGCTTTCTGGGCCATCAAAGAAATGAATTTGAATGCCGAGGCGGGTGCCGAATAGAGGAGAATGCAACTACAAGAGCTTGAAGAGCTTCACCTTGATACCTATGATTCTACCATGTGGTACAAAGAGAAGACCAAGATGTCGCATGACAAGAACCTTCGCAAGAAGGAACTCAAGGTGGGCCAGAGAGTGCTTCTCTTCCAGTCAAGGCTCAAGCTGATGCCCGGAAAGTTGCGGTCAAGATGGATCGACCCTTATACCATTATTGCCATCAGAGTAAATGGAGTAGTCAAACTCTAGGGAAGCGATCCAGACTCGTCTTCCTTTATGGTGAATGTACATAGGGTAAAGCCATACAGAGATGGAATGAAGGCATCTGTGGTGGACGACATTCCACTACTCATGCCTAACTCTCGCCAGTAAGCAGATAAAAGGAGTGACTGGGTACTCTTGGGTAATACATTTCTTAATCTATTAAACTGATCAAGTGACGTCCTAGGGGAACCCGGTCAAGTCCTTAGTAATTAGTGTAAATATTTTTCATGTGTTAGTTTTTAATTCTTAAAAACTAAAAGTTGGAAAGTGAGGAAGCAACTGATCAAGTGGTACTATTTGAGTTTTCATCTAGAATTAATTGTCCACTTGATCAGTTGAAATTTGAATTTAATTGGTGGGTACAATGTCTGAGTTGATCAGGGAAGGGTGATGACAGGACGCATATACTCATTGGAAGAGTGCCAGAGAGTACTAACTACTACATTGGAAAAGATGTACTGGAGAGAAGTAACGTATCGGAGAAGCTAAGACAGCTGTCGCTCTGAAAAGTCGCGCTTGTACGCGAAGCGTCGCAGAGATCTCAACCTTCGGGATCTCCCTATAAAAGGCAGCTTTCTGATCCGTATTTCACTTTTATCAAAAACGCCTACAGTACATTCTATTTGCTCTCACCCACAACACTCAAAGATTCAAAACCCTCTCCCAAATTATCAAACTTCTCACACAGAATCACCCACATCCATCACCCAAAACAATGTAGCTAACTCAACTAAGCACTTCATCCTCATCCTCCGATGCCGACACCAGCAGTGGTGACCGGAGACCCTCGTCCCAAACCAGAACAATACCAGAAACCACCGACCCTTCTACGCCGACCACCGTGGTCCCTCCACCACAATCTAGCATCGCCGCCCCACTTCCTGAAGTAGACCCAGAGGCCATGAGGCGCCTAGAGAGCATCCTCCGTAGTATACCTGCCGAGATGGACAACGCGGCGGTCTACGCCACCCTCAAAGCCCGACTTTGAATTTTTTGGTCGAGGGACCCCGCTCCAACTCCCGCACCCCAAAATCCTCCCCAAAACCCTCCATCTCCTCCCCAAACACAAGCCCCCCTTCACGCACCTGAACCTACACCCGTCTTCCCACTGGTACAGTACAGTGGGGATGACTCCGATGAAGAAGGAAAGGGAGGGGCGCAGCCTGCCACCACTCCAGCCGATGAAGCAGAATCCGTGCCGCCACCACATGCAGAGGGCACATCTGCTCAAAACGCCCTGTCACCACCGAGTGGCGAGAGTTCTAACTCCCCTTTCCAAGGGCCGCCACAACCGATAGAGGTTGTGGACATAGACGATGATGATATGGAGGACTTTCTGTCTCCTCCCAGCGAAATTTTACTGAAATGATGGGAGGCGGAATGGTACTTTATTCCTAATGTAGAGGATGAGCCGGAGAGGGAAGAGCAGCCACTGCGCCGCCGGACGCGCCGGATGAATATGGACCGGCTGTTGGAGGAAGTAGAGGCCAGGAGGGCAATATACCAAGGTTGGAGGAGGAGCCGGAGTAGAGGCCCCGCGTAGTGCGGCATCTGGTGGACGAGGAAGAGCAAGGGTACCAAGGGGCCAGTGAGACCCTTGAGGAAAGAGAGGCTGTTGAGGACAGCCCTCAGAGGGCTGAGAGAGAGAGGAAGATGAAGGGGAAGGAGAGTGTTCTTCCTCCTCCTAAGAGAAGTCGCCCTACTACCCAGGGCATTGTGATAACTGAAGCCAACCAGCCTGCCCCCCCACAAGAGGGAGGTGAGGGCAGTGAAACTGAGGGTGGGGAACTCCGATGGACCCGAACGTCCCGCAGGCAACAAGGAAAGCCTGCAACATCCCCTACCGCCGACTATTCCTGACCAACTGTGGTATTGACCACGGACCTCCTCCAGCAGATGCTGGAATTTGATAACCCTAAGTGGCAGGAGGAGGTCCACCAGACAGTGACGGGCCAGAAGCGGCTGAAGGCCGGGAAGAGACATGCCTGGAGAAGATCCGGGTTGAGGAGAAGTTTGCCGAGTACATTACCGGCATTGGTTTTGATTGGTTGTTGGAGGTTGATGAGACTCCCGTGCCGGAGGTTCTGGCCAGGGAGTTTTTCACGTCCTTCCTATTTACCGGAAGCACAGACTTGGAGGCCAGGAGTGTCTCCTTTAGGGTGTTTGGCCGCGGGCAGAAGATGGGCCTGAATGAGTTCTCCGTGAGGATGAGACTCTACACTTAAGCCCCCAGGTCGTCATCGGGGAGTGGTTCGGGCGTGACTTGGCCTTCCTCAAAGGAAGCCTGACTTTGATCAGCAGGTCGTCTAGCAGGCCTTATGCAATGAACGTGCCCCAACTTTCAAAACCTCCGAGTCCAGAGGAACACACATTGCTGATCCAGCCCTCCGCCTAGCCCAAGTCTACCTAGGCTGCAACCTCCTCGGTCAAGCCAACACAATGGCGATCATTACCTTGGCCGAGCTCTACTTTATGTGGAGCATGAGGGAACAGAGGAAGGTGTACCTTGGCTTCTAGCTAGCTTACTCGATAAATCAAATTGCCACTCGCCCGGCCCGCCACCTCAACGTTTGCCACCTTCTTGGAGCCTACCTAAGGCGTAACTGGACCCTGGTATTCTAGGAGAATGTAGAGCGACCCAGCCGTTGCCCCAAACCAGAATTATTTGACCTGGATTTCTTTGTAAGAATTCAAGTACTTGAAAGAACGCGCGGCGGGAAACTTCGATTCTACACTACAGCTCAGAAGGAGCAGCAGAGAGGCAGGCAGGAGAAAAGGCGGAGGACGGTTGATCGCCCGGCGAGCCCTGAGAGGCAACAGAGGCAGCGACTGGAGTTGGTGCCACTGCGAGGACAGAGCAAGAGTAGGCTGCACAAGGAGACCAAGGATGGAAGCTCCGCATGGAGCAGATGTTAACGCAGCTGGTGGAGAACTTACATGCTCAGCTGGTCGCGCTGGCCAGGGTGCTGGAGGCTATCCGCAATCAAGCCCCTGCTAGGCAACCACCACCTCCCTCTACAAGCTCTCCTCCACCCCGACGCTCCACTTCCAGGCATCCTTCGGCATCCCCCGGTCAACCCTCTCGGAAGCACTAGTATACACCCCCCCTGAACTCAGCTCATTTCAAACAATTTTTATTTTAGTTCGATGTTGGTCTGTAAAAATTGATATTTTGTCCCTTTTTCGCACTTAGACCTTTGTTGGGTCTAAGTGTGAGAAGTTATGCATGTTTTGCTATGTTGGTTTTGACTGCCTATATGTTTTTCGTTATTATGTTTATTTTGTTTGGATTGGCATGCTTTGATTGTTGCCACTATCTCCCACTTAGCCTAGTGTCTGGTCTAAGTGTGAGAAGTTTTTCTTTGTGTCGTTGCCTAACCCTTTTTCCCCTGCATCAAGTCCCTCGATGACGAGTTCATATTCAGTGGGAGGGGGGAGGGTTAGTCTCAGTGAAATCATGCATGTCAAATTTATAAAAATGCAAACATCAGATAGTAATAATAGGGCAGTATGCACGAAGTTGGATAAATGAAAGACTTGATTGCTTTGGGAAGAGTAAGAAAAAGGAATCAGTATGTTTACATGTAGAAACTTGATTGCTGAAGCTTGATCAGTTTGAACGACGTAAGTATGATGGAAATACTCAATTTTTAAACCTTCTGTGAATCCTCTCTATATGTGAGTTATAAGTCAAAGTAGAACACTTTCTACTATTTTTACAAAGAAAATAAAATACTAGAGGCTACTTTTAATATTTAGATGAAAATTGCACAAGTAGTAAGGACTAAAGGCACTAGGACTTAACCATTTGAGCTTTTTCTTCTTTCGTTCCACAAACCCGCCTCATCAAATAAGGCACCCCTAGTTAACCACGTTGAGCCCATATACACTCTTACCCGTTCTTTTAAAACCGAAACCCACATCTTTATACTTTTTTTACAAACACGTGAGGAAAAGGGGTTGAGAGATGAATCATTTCCAAAAGACAGGGGGATAACGATAGAAATTCAAAATAAAAGGGTAGCCGGATTGAGCAAGTTAGTCAATCAGGTTGATCAAGTCAAGAATCAAGTTGTTGAAAAAAAAATATATATATATATCCAACTTGTATATATATATATATATATATATATATATATATATATATATATATATATATATATATAGTCTCATTATTCACAAATCCACTCTTAAAGACCGAACCACCGAACCATACCAAATTAGGGTTTTAGATCTAGTTTTTTATGGATGAGAGACACAAATTTATCAATTATTTTCGCCTTCATCACGAGCCTATTTTAATTCATCCGAAGGTAAATAAGTCATACTAACATGTTACGAATATTTAACTTCTTTCCAGTAGGTTTTTACTTCATCCCAATAAGTTTTTACTTCATTCCAGTAGGATTATTACTTCATTCCAGTACGTAAATGCGGTTTCGCCGTCGCGTGTCGTTTTTTCTCTCTACAATATCTATCACCACCACCACAACGCTGATATGGTGTAATAAACACATGGAATGATGTAATAAATTATTGGAATGAAGTATGTGTAGAAGCATTTGAAGTCCTACTAGAATGAAGTAAAAAACCTTATCCAATGAAGTAATAACGTTTCTGAATGAAGTAATAAACGCACTTGAATAAATTGCATTTTTTAATGTAAATAAATTAAAAACTCAGGTCAATGAATTCAAATGAAACATATGTTGAATCATTTCAAAACCTACTGGAAGAAAGTAAAAACATGTTGTAGTTTCAAGGTATTACGTACGGAATGAAGTAATAAACCTATACAATGAAGTAAAATGGGCTTGTAATGAAGACCGGAAAATTACACAGCAGCACATCTCATAAAAAAAACTAGATCTAATGGCCCAGATTTGGTCTCTAGTTCGGTCTTTAAAATTGGTTCGACATTGATCACAACTCTCTCTCTCTCTCTCTATATATATATATATATATATATATATATATATATATATATGATTTTGATCAAAATAAGTATCCCATTAAATCAAGAAATACAAACCGCGTTTAGACCATTGGATTAGGTGAGTTAATCTTATGATTAGAAGATCTTATGGCTTTAATTATTTTTCAAGTATTATTATTTTAATCACTTCAAATACTAAGAGGTTACTAATGTCATTCTCTTTCACCCGGCTGTTATTTCAATCCCTATAATCATGCACCTTTCTCTTCCATTAACAAATGTTAGCGTGATTTTGGAGTTAACATTCATCATCTTCAACTCCTGCGTATTTTCCATCTTCTTCAGGTGATCTCACATTAATATTCCAGTATACTTCTTTTCATGAACATTTATTATATTCAATCAATTAGTTTTCTGATTAATCGGTATTGTTAATATCGTTGTACACTCCGTCGGTGTTTCTTTCATCAGTAATTTCTGTTCTTATCATTCTCTCATTTCGTGATTAACTTCCTCAGCCGTTTATAATTGTTAAATCTGTAAATTCACTTTCTTAATTTCCTCTAATTATGTTTCATGATTTCGTAACTTACATTTGTTGGTTTTTTTCCCATAGATTTCTGTAAATCTGTTAAATTCATTTTCTTAATCGAAACCGTAACACATACTACTTCGCTTGGTTACAATTAATCATCCTCCGATGATGTTTTAGAGAATATAGGTTATGTTTTTAATTATTTTTGTTACAGTTTTTATCCTTTCTGTCGGGCTTTGTTGGGAATTGCGACAAATTCAATGAGAAAGAAAAGCGGCGGTCTAGAAGAAATTTTGAAGTTTGATACCATGTATTCTATGTTTTGAAGTAACGTTAGTTTAAGTTTTTTTATTGGACTCCATTTTATTTGTATTGTCAGGTTGTTTGAAACTCAGTTCGTTCAGATTTGTATGAGGCATCCTGGTACTCGGTAGTTTTATGTAATGACTCGAATATCAAATTATTATGACCCAATTTATCCATAAGTTGACATGACCCAAATATTCGTTTAGTATGACCCAAAGAATGGATGATGTTTGGGTTATTGTTTGTGTATTCTTCGGCCGTATTAATATTGGGTTTTTTAATATGTCAAAAACACGAGAATAATCGTGTATTTTACTTCAGTTTGTTTGATACGAACATTTCGATCAGATTTGTATGACGCATTCTGGTACTCCTTAGTGTTATATAATGACCCAAATGTTTATTTATTATGACACAAATTAACCATGCGATGCTATGACCCAAATATTCATTTATTATGACCCAATGTATGAATTCTCAGATACTATTATTTTTTGCGTGATTATGCACATACTGACTCTTACATGCATATATTATGACATGAACTGCTAATTCACATAATCAATTTTTTCTCACAAGTTGCTTAGTTACTGTACAAAAATTCCCACAACAAATTAATAAATTTATTTTTATCTTTTTTGCTCAAAATGACTCTAACATGTAAGAAGTATGACAGAGAGTCATCTTATACTGTGTTTTTTACTTTTCAGAAGAGATCAAACAACCATCATAATTTACCTTGGTCATAGAGTCAGAAAAATAATTCATATTAAAATCTAATTTGAAGAAACAATAAAATCCAATATCATTTTAAAGTATCACCCATTGATGAAATAAAATTGAAAGTGCTGGGTAGACTGTGTGTGCTTTAGTGCTAGGTCAAGCTTCGCAAACCCAGAGAATCCATTAGATCACAAGGTCTAGGAACTCAGAGGATCCTGGAAGTCTCGGTCGCCGGACACACAAATTCCGCATTCAAAACCCTCAACCCGCTATACTATGAATTAGTACAGGAAAGCAGAGATCGATCCCATGAAGATGGATGCGTATGAAGGCATTTAGGTGATTCTAGAAAAGTGATTTGGCTGCTGCCACACAATTTGGGGTTGAGGAAAGCTATTACTAGACTTAGGAATAAAATCTAACACTAGACCTAGGAAACAGAGAACAACATGCAAACATCTAACATCCTCGTAACTTCAATATTTCAAACAAACTTCCTTGACCTAGTAAACGATTTCCTAATCTAACTAAACAGAAAGTAACATGCAGTGGGGACCATTTTCCAGAAACAGCAAAGTACGGATCGAAAGTTGCAGATAACAAACTATGAATTTAACTAACAACAACCTGCATCTCGTTACCTGATTTAAACGCGAACATGGAGAAAACAAAGTAATAACCCAGATTCAAACAGAACATAAAAATTCGGACGTCGGAAACTTATGATTAATCAGAAACCAACAGATCTACTACTACTAGACGAAGTAAACAGAACACAGAAATGAAACATCAAATTCATGCACAATCAACCAACTCAGCTTCAGATCCACACGTCAAACGCTTAATCCAATCCGGATCCAAGCAATCCGAACCCAACTACGACAAGAAACGACTCCATAAACTCCGATTCAACAAATCTACTCCGATCAATCGACAATCCAACCACGATTCTACTCCAATTCAACAGATCAGGTGCGAAAAGCATCCATTCAAGTAAATAACTGTAAACTCAGAAACAAACATTATCCACACTCGAAATCAACATCATCATAACGAAAAATAGAAATTGCATAGAAAGTTTCAACAGTATTTCAACAGCAAACAAAAGCCGAGCTTCGATCCGCGAAGACTCGGTGGAATTTCTAGCAGTAAATTGTTTCTTCGCCCTTCGTAAGGACGGTGGTACACAACAGCTTAACCGAAAGTGCAACCCAAATCCCCCTCAATTTCTGAAACCCAAGTGTGTAAAAGTGTGTGCGAGTGAGTTGAGAGCCCAAAAAAAAAGAAAGTTCCTTCGTAAATTGCATGCTCTCTCTTATATAGATGCGGATGTGATCTTCTAGAAGCCTTCACTTGAAATCTCTGTTCTGTCCTTCATCTTAGCGATCTCCTCCGTCTGGCTATTTTTCCTTCATAATGCTCACTTTATTGCCAAATTTCCTTCGCCAGGCAATTGTCTTCCTTTCTTCCTTGGCCTGGCGATATCTACTACACACCTGGCTTAAAAAGATACGTTAGACCCCGTAAATGCATGAAATTGACCCCCTAACCAATGCGTGAAATTAGCCTTATCAAAAATGTTTGAAAAATAATCCTCTGTAGCTTGCTATCATCTTTTTAACGTCGATCTTCATTTTCTTGTTGTCCGTTGCATAATGTTTGGCTGTCGTTGTTTTATTGGAAAGGGAGTTGTGATTATTTTCGTTAACTTCAACACAATAGTTTTTAGCTCTTAAATCCCGAAGCACAGCTTTATATGTAGTCGACAGTCCACAATTCCAATGGTCTTCTCTCACCCATGTTGACTTCCCTCTGAGAAAATAAACACTGCAGTCACTTATGACATAAAAGTGATACAAACATGACCTAATTCATATATTGCTACTACATAACCCATAAAACTATTCCAATGCTAATCAGTGACCATTACATTTATTTTAGGTGATTCCAAATTGAATGCAACTTATAGAAACAATAACAATTTGTAAACATGACACAAAACTGTTATATATATGACCTAATACGTTTCTTGTATATGAAATGAAATTCTGAGAGACATTCTTAGTTTTTTCTGGAAATCTATTACCTTTTAAAGCATTGGATCCATCAATTGTGGGAGCCTTAGTAGATTCCTTTCCAATTTCTGGTGTTGCCATTTCGTTTCCGATTGTGCTGTAGATTAAATGCCAACAGTTATTAATAAAAATTATTTTTCTAAGAAATTTAACTAAACCCACATTTAAGGTAATGTTACCTATTTCCAACAAAAAATATTAAGGTTCAGTTCACATTTTTCCATTACTGAAAAAGACATCTCGGTAAGTACATTTTTCAGGACCATTCATATTTGCTTAGGCCTCGCCTTTGCCATCAATGATTCCCTCTGAATTGTTCTTCAAAGTTCGCCAACCAGATTGAGCGGCTATTCGAAACACAACCAAAGTTAGAAAATTAGGGCAAAATTTAAAAATCCAAACAATCGACACCGAAATGACCCAAATATAGGCGGCCAAATACCATTTTTCGGAGGTTGGTTTTGTGCATCTTTCTTGCTCACCTTCATCCTTTCATAAACTTGTGGATAGCGAATAAAAATGCCAGAAATCGTGAATCAATTTTGACTCAAAAAATAAAAATAGAAGTTATTAGACAGTTTTATTAACCTTTACCGTCCACGATCCCTGCTCCGGTAGAGCGAGTGGTCGTCGACGCTAAAGAAGCGTCGCTGTTGAGAGATATCGTCGATTTCGCTGAAGCAAGTGAAATAAATTACTAGGGTTTTTTGGTTTAGGAGTGAATGATTTTGTGTTGTTTGCTTTGAAGAAATGATAAGCCTTTTCTCTCTCTCACCTAATATCTAGTGTAGGAAATGAAAATGCATTTTGCTGTCAATATTAATAAATCCTATAAAATCCGCCCACTAAAACGGTAGCTGACGGTTCCACTTATTTGTTGTACCGAAAATGCCCTCCTTATGACCAAAATTTCGTTTGTCATGACACAAACGAAATGAATTATACAATAAATCGTGGCCCTTAATTACTAAATCCGATGGTTGATATTTGGGCTGTATGTTGTTACTTATAGGGCTTATTTTATAGATTAAAACCCTATATATATATGGTTTTGATCTATGTAAAACTAGATTTAAATACAGAAACGCAGAACATCATATGTAGGACACTTTTAGGTCATAGTTAGTTAATTTTTAGGTCATGCTAACAAAGCATGACCTAAAATGATCTTAGCATGACATTAAACCCAAATATTATAATATGACCTAAAATTGCTTAACTATGACCTTCCGTGTTTTTGGTTAATTATTGACCATTAGATCATCTAATCCTAGGGCCAAGATTTGGGCTGCATTTTTGGATTTAAATGCATTTTTATTTTGATCATCTCCCTATATATATATATATAGGGATGCATTCATTTCATTTTTGTATCTTTTGTTCTATTGTTCTTTTTAATCTCAGCCCCACGATTTTGTCATCCGACGGTTGGATTGATGCCACGTGTCATTTAATAATGCAGATTTTTAGTTAAATAATGCACACCAACTAATAATACACCATTATAGTGTAATAATGTAGATTTTCAGTTGAATAATGTCCACCGACTAATAATGCACCATTATAGTGTAATAATGCAGATCATCACAACCATCCAATTCAAGGATCCAAGGGCTGTGATTAAAAAGAAGCTTGGACTGAAAAGCTGCGAAGGACCTTAACACACCCATATATATAAAGAAAGTTTGAGAATAAGATGACAGGAAAAAGTTGTAACCGGACCTAGTAAGTCGAAAGTTAGGGAATAAGCCAAAAATTAAAGGCTAAAGGTCGCAACTTGACTGGGTGAGATAACCAGTGGCAAAATAAATAGTTCAGCCTGATCCAGCGAGTTTGTTCAGATCTTTGGTCTCTTTACTCATGTGTTTTTCTTTTTCTTTTTACAGTTTATATCTTTAACTAAGAATCCCTAGGTCCCTACCCTATCGCATTACTCCCCTTAAGCACCATTACACCCGAAACAAAGACCTTAAGGAACTATCCTGTGCAATCCGATTCGAGGTATTAAATTTGTGGCAATATTGAGTGAACAGTCCTAACATCTCTGGTGAGAAATGAGTGACTGAGTGCATCCAATAGTTGGCAATTGTTTTTCTT
This sequence comes from Salvia splendens, assembly GCF_004379255.2. NCBI lineage: Eukaryota > Viridiplantae > Streptophyta > Magnoliopsida > Lamiales > Lamiaceae > Salvia > Salvia splendens. The sequence goes on along the minus strand of NC_056047.1, from coordinate 18,988,838 downwards.
TTCGTCTTCTTTTATTTCTTGAAATGAGCAAACCATGCTTGAAATTTGCCTTACCTTATCTTTTTCTTTTCTTTTTTACTTGGGGACAAGTATGTTTTAAGTGTGAGCAGTTTGATAAGGCCTATTTCATGCATCGGCTTAGGGGTAAAATGTATGCTACTTGATCAGTTTATCACGCAAAGCAAGTGTTAATTATGCAGGAATGCCGCTTGACCAAGGCAATAAGGCCAAACTAATCAAGCTGGTACAAAAGGCGAAAAAGGCCAAAAATTGGGGGAGTTGATCAAAGGAGTGATCAAGTAGTAAGGCAGGGACCACTGGTTTCTAGAAGGACACGTGAGGCTAATGATCTGGATGGTGATCATCATTCTGTTATCAAGGACGACGTTCTAGAAGGGGACACGTGCTGAAACACAAGACGCAAAGACGGAGATGAGTCATCATTCTGTTATTGAGGAGCGACGTCATTCTAGAAGGAAGACACGTATCAATCTATGAGACGCTCGATCACAGCGTGAGCGAATATTCCTCTTCCAATATCGTTATCCAGCTGGGGGTCATGGCGCGATCTTATAAATAGAGGTTGTGCCACCATAATCAGGATCTTCTTTTTAGCTTCTTCCTTCTACTTTTAGTTTAGTTTTCCCTTAGTTTAGTTTTCCAGTTCCGAAGGTAGCGTAGTTAAAGAAATAGTTAGAGAGAGAGAGAGCGACCGAAGGGAGCGCGACAGAATACTCAATATCTGTTCGCCGCTGTCCCAAGTTTCCAGCCAAGAGCCCCTCGGCCTTACTCGCTTTCTTATTTTCCGAAGTTGATAGCTTAGTTTAATTCCGTAGTTATAGAATCGACCTTTATGTATTCCGCATGTTCACCGCACTGTTCTGAGCTATAAAAGTCGAAGTTGTTTGTTTTCGTCATCTTGTTTACTATTCCAGTTAAGTTTCACTTTTAAGTCTTCGATTAATTGTCCGAATCTTTATTATGTTGAATGGCAAAGTGTTTGTGTTTTTTTCGTAGCATGCTTAGGTAGTTAAGATCTTATTTCCGCCTGTCGCTTACTTGATCCATTAATTGTGTCAGCATGATAAGTAGCTTGATTAAGTAGATAGTTTACATTTTGCCTAGCGTAAATCCAGTAGCTTAGAAACACCCAAACTAAAGCGTGGCAGCAGTCGAACCCTGTTCACTACTCACACACTCGATACACCGGTTTCTCTGTGGGATCGACCTCGTCCTTGCCGTTTTACTGTTAAAGTAGTGCGAGTTTGAGAGTTATAAATTACGTTGGTGGCGAGCGAGAGCGAGAACGCCTTGATCAAGTGGCAACAACATTTGCTAACTTATCCATCCGATCGGTTATCTTCCATATAACTTGATCAATCCATTCGCATCTCATCTTTCGAAGCCCGACCAAAATGGCGTTGTTGCCGGGGAAGCATGATGTTATTTTATGTTTGTGTGTAGTGCATAGGTGTAAATAGTTTTATTTTTCTTTCTTTTCTCATTTGTTTTTCTTTCGGTTCATGAGAAGATACAACGCGGTGGACACTGGAATCATCCTCATATACTATCGGGAGCATATCTTATCTTGCAGAAAGAAGACTTGTTAATTGGACTATTATTGTGGGTTTTGTAGTTTTAATTTTCCTTGAAATCTTTAATTTCACGGTGCATAATTCTCATCTCTTTTATGTTTTCTTGGAGTGTATTACACGCCCAGGAAATTTGTTTCTCTACCCATTTAACAACTAATCCCTCTCCGCCCGCCATGTCTCATTTTTAAATTTTTTTTCCATTTATCAATAAATATTTTATTTCACTTTTATCATTTATGGCAAGTGAATTTCACATTCTACTAACTTACTTCACCAACATTTTATATAAAACCAATAAGAGTATAAAAAATAGGACATTTATTGGTGGACAGAAGGAATACTTCTTCGCCGTCTCGTAAACCATAATTTCTGGCAACCGGAGCTAACGCCATAGAAATTCACTTAATTTTATGATTTTACTTTCTACTTGTGGATAGAGAGGCCCAAAGTTTACGGTTCGAGTGGTTAATCGCAAAATCGTAACTGGCGGTTACGGTTCTTAACCGAAACCGTGAGATTTAAATGGAATCGAAACTGTCACTTTTGAAATCGTGGGCCAATTTAGGTTCCAAAATCCGGAACTGAAACTGTGCCGGAACAACTGGCTCTAAGCTGTTCCAAACCGTAACTGCGAAAAGCCGCCGAAAACCGGCGGTTACAAAACTGTTACTCGTAGTATTTTTCGGTCCTCAACTTTTGATATTAACTGTACTAAGTCCAACAAAATGCTGACGATTAAATTCAAACTAAATTTGTAAGTGGTCTTAGGATAATGAGTAATTAATGACCAATGGAAATGATAATTTTTGATAAAATCAATTGAACTAAACAAAAGCTAATCTTTCAACATTAAAACTATAAACTAGTAGACATAGTAATCAAATATATGGTTTATTTTGTTTTTGTTGCATATGAAATCTATGCACATTTTTCTGCAACTCCATTTTCTTTGACCTTGACCACCCCATCTGTGCTGCCGTTGGCCTTCTCTGCATCGCCATTTTCTTTCTTCTTCTTCTTTTCCCCATCGTCTTCTACAACAGCCTTTTTCTTCTTTTCTTCCTCTTCTTCTTCAGCAGCCTTTTTCTTCTTCTCTCGCTGGAGTTGGAGGCCATGGTGAGGACCACGGCCTCGGTGTCGCAGGGTGCTTGGCCTGGGAGGTGGAGCGGGCGTTGAGGTAGCGCTTGATGGCAGCGTAGGCGAGGCTGCGCTGGAAGCCGTCGGGCTGGAACTCGGGGAAGGTGATGTGGATGTAAGGGTAGAAGAGGTTGATGAGTTTTCTGAAGTAGTATTTGAGGGGGCGTGTGATCTCTCTCGCTGGGGAAGTAGTTTTGGAACATGGTGTACGCCACGACTAGGCCGCCGACTACGGAGCCGAGTTGGGTTAGCCATTCGGCCAAGGGAGTTGCTGCCATGCCCGATTTTTGGTGTTGTGAAATGGGTAATTTGTCAACCACTGTCGCTATATATATATATATATATATATATATATATATATATATATATATATATATGGTAGTGATCTATGGCAAACACCCCTTAAACCTATAACTAGAGAACAAATCATAGCCACAAGATCAAGAAAATCAAGGGCTAATATTAATACATGTAATTTTATAATTTAAAGGAGAAATTAGTTCTCTCTCACACAAATTTACTCCACAATAACAAAGCGGGGGTATAATGGTCATTGACAGCTAAAATTAGGTTACGTCATATTCAATTCTCAGCAGAAACATGACTTTCTCTCAATCTCTGCAACCTCCATCGCTTGTTCGCTTACACAAATCTTCAACCCTAGTTCGATTCTCTTCCCTCCCTTCCTCTTACATGAAACGCTCTCTGATCCCCAAACCAGAGCTCTCTACGACAGAGACTTGGCTTTCGGCGCTGCCTTTTCTTTCTCTCCCCAGGTACACCTCTGTCAATTATTATCTCAAATATACATATTTTTTCTTACTTAATTTAGTACTATAATTCAAAATGAGTGTGTGTTTTGTTTGGTTAGGGAATGGAGGAAAAAGAGGAGTGGAGGAGCAACTGGGAGTCACAATTGGACCAACTGCAGCAACGCAATTGTAGGGAGAGATCGTCGTGGGGGCTCGAATGCGAAACTCTACTAATTAGTGGACTACAAATTAATTTATGTAGATTAAACTAATTGTGGATGAATCTAACTATCAAGTATAGTATGAATGTATATGCAAGCTAAGTTGCAACGTCGTGAATTATATGAGCTGTTTTTTTTGTTGCTTTTTGAAAAAAAGTTCTCTCTTCTCTCACAACAGTGAAGTAGAATCATGCTAAAAGTGATATGTTTTGTAAACCAGAGTGAAGTAAAATCATAATAAAAGTGATGTATTTTATAAACAAGAGTGAAGTAAAATCAGAATAAGAGTGATGTGTTTTGTAAACAAGAGTAAAGTAAAATCAGAATAAGAGTGATGTGTTTTGTAAACAAGAGTGAAGTAAAATCATAATAAGAGAGATGTGTTTTGTAACAAGAGTGAAGTTAAAGAGTAAAGTAAAATCAGAATAAGAGTGATGTGTTTTGTAAACAAGAGTGAAGTAAAATCAGAATAAGAGTGATGTGTTTTGTAAACAAGAGTGAAGTAAAATCATGCTAAGAGTGGAGTAAAATCATGCTAATAGTGATGTGTTTTGTTAACAAGAGTGAAGTAAAATCAGAATAAGAGTGATGTGTTTTGTTAACAAGAGTGAAGTAAAATCATGCTAAGAGTGACGTGTTTTGTAAACAAGAGTAAAGTAAAATCAGAATAAGAGTGATGTGTTTTGTTAACAAGAGTGAAGTAAAATCACAATAAGAGTGATGTGTTTTGTAAACAAGAGTGAAGTAAAATCATGCTAAGAGTGATATGTTTTGTAAACAACAGTGATGTGTTTTGTAAACAAGAGTGAAGTAAAATCATGCTAAGAGTGATTCGTTTTGTAAACAAGAGTGAAGTAAAATCATGCTAAGAGTGATGTGTTTTGTAAACAAGAGTGAAGTAAAATCATAATAAGAGTGATGTGTTTTGTAAACAAGAGTGAAGTAAAATCATGGTAAGAGTGATGTGTTTTGTAAACAACAGTGAAGTAAAATCATGCTAAGAGTGATGTGTCAACAACTTATTACTTGTGTCATTTCTTGATTGTTGCTCAACTTATTACTACTACCATTTATTGATTGTTTCTCAGCATATAGTGATATGTTCCAAGTGTGACTGTTTCTTGATTGAGTTTGAAATTACTCTAATTTATCCGTTATCCCGTTTGATCAAATCTCATGATTGCATAAACTAAAGGGCAAGAAAATGAGTTCACAAAAAAAGCTTTTGAATCAACAGAAAATATTCAAGATTCAGATCAATTCATCTTAATCTTCAACCTCATGATAACACCATTCCAGTGTTATTCCATTTACCCTTTTCTTTTTAACAGAAGTTGATTGGCAGCCATGAGTTTTATTGTGAAAATTTTGAAAACGATGAAAGGTTAGTAATATTTTTATCCAAAAAAGGTATCAATTATAATACTCCAATCAAAATTACAATACATTCAATTCAAATTCCATTATCTGAATCAAAATAAATTCAGAATCTTCAGCACAGTAAGCAGCGGCGCGCGGCTAGAATGCGCCTGTTCGACTCCGAATCCAGCTCGAATTCCTCCTCCTCGTTGGCCAGACACTCCGCCACGGTGCCCCTGCACCCCGATCTAACCGCTGGCATCACCCACCCCGTTTCCGCCGGTTGAGGAGGGCGTCACACTGTTCGTCCGCTGCCAGCCCTCCCAACAATCCAGAAAATGCCGCTTGGCCTCACACCTCCAACCAGTTTTTTCTTAATGCCACTAATCTCATCGGAGATTCCAACCATCTCTACTCCGAAATCCCTAATTGACGAAAAATCTGATGTGATTTTATATTTCATAATGTAATTGCCAAATATACCCTTAGCCTATTTTGTATTATTAAAATAAATAATATTTGTTCCATTAAGATGTGTGGCTGAGCTTTGTTCTCTAGTTATACACTTAAGATTAGTTATATCTTGATCACTATCCTATATATATATATATATATATATATATATATATTTGTGATCAATGTCGAACTAATTTTAAAGAACCAAATCTGGGCCATTAGATCTAGTTTTTTTGATGAGATGTGCTGCTGTGTAAATTTTTCGGTCTTCATTACAAGCCTATTTTACTTCATTGTATAGGTTTATTACTTCATTCTGTACGTAATACCTTGAAACTACAACATGTTTTTACTTTCTTCCAATAGGTTTTGAAATGATTCAACATATGTTTCATTTGAATTCATTGACCTGAGTTTTTACTTTATTTACATTAAAAATGCAATTTATTCAAGTGCGTTTATTACTTCATTCAGAAACGTTATTACTTCATTGGATAAGGTTTTTACATCATTCCAGTAGGACTTCAAATGCTTCTACACATACTTCATTCCAATAATTTATTACATCATTCCATGTGTTTATTACACCATATCAGCGTTGTGGTGGTGGTGATAGATATTGTAGAGAGAAAGAATTGCACGCGACGGCGAAACCGCATTTACGTACTAGAATGAAGTAATAATCCTACTGGAATGAAGTAAAAACCTACTAGAATGAAGTTAAATTTTCGTAACATGTTAGTATGACTTATTTACCTTCGGATGAATTAAAATAGGCTCGTAATGAAGGCGGAAATAATAGATAAATTTGTGTCTCTCATCCAAAAAAAACTAGATCTAAAAACTCTAATTTGGTATGGTTCGGTGGTTCGGTCTTTAGGAGTGGATTTGTGAATAATGAGACTCTATATATATATATATATATATATATATATATATATATATATATATATATATAGGGGTGCATTATAATGATAACCCCAATTTCCGTAATAACCCTATAACTAAATCTGGACCACACATTTTTAAAATCACGCGGTCTAGATTCAAACTTAGATTTACTTCATAAAAAAAAGCGCAGGGTAAATATGTCATTTCGCTCATGATAAAATTTACGTATCCAAATTTCGCTCATTTAATTTCTGAATTTCGCTCGTTTTATCATTTTATCAGTCAGTCAAAAGTATCATTTTATCAACTCAGAGTATCATTCTATCCGGCAAAACTATCATTTTATGCAATAAACCTAACATATATCATTTTATCATTTTATCTGTCAGTCAAAAGTATCATTTTATCAACTCAGAGTATCATTCTATCCGGCAAAACTATCATTCTATGAAATAAACCTATCATTTTATCACAAAGCAGTAAACGTATCATTTTATCAACTCAGAGTATCATTTTTATAAGGTTACTGTCATTTTATCCGCTTAGATTATCATTTTATAAGGTAAAAGTATCATTTTATTAAACAAAAATGTCATTTTATACACCAAAAATACCTATCATTCTATCGGCTGAAAGTATCATTCTACCCGGCAAAACTATCATTCTATCGGCTGAAAGTATCATTCTATCCGGCAAAACTATCATTTTATCAGTTTTATGTCATTTTGTCACGTTAGAGTATCATTTTATCACCTTATATGCAATTTCTTCAGCTAAACTATCATTTTTATAAGGTAACTGTCATTTTATCCGCTTAGATTATCATTTCATAAGGTAAAAGTATCATTTTATTAAACAAAAATGTCATTTTATACACCAAAAATACCTATCATTCTATCGGCTGAAAGTATCATTCTATCCGACAAAACTATCATTCTATCTGGTGAAAGTATCATTCTATCCGGCAAAACTATCATTTTATTAGTTTTATGTCATTTTGTCACGTTAAAGTATCATTTTATCAGCTTATATGCAATTTCTTCAGCTAAACTATCATTTTTATAAGCTAACTGTCATTTTATCCGTTTAGATTATCATTTTATCAGGTAAAAGTATCATTTTATTAAACAAAAATGTCATTTTATACACCAAAAATACCTATCATTCTATCGGCTGAATGTATCATTCTACCCGACAAAACTATCATTCTATCGGCTGAAAGTATCATTCTATCCGGCAAAACTATCATTTTATTAGTTTTATGTCATTTTGTCACGTTAAAGTATCATTTTATCAGCTTATATGCAATTTCTTCAGCTAAACTATCATTTTTATAAGCTAACTGTCATTTTATCCGCTTAGATTATCATTTTATAAGGTAAAAGTATCATTTTATTAAACAAAAATGTCATTTTATACACCAAAAATACCTATCATTCTATCGGCTGAAAGTATCATTCTACTCGGCAAAACTATCATTCTATCGGCTGAAATTATCATTCTATCCGGCAAAACTATCATTTTATCGCCAAAAGTATCATTTTATCTACTCAGAGTATCATTCTATCAAGCAAAACTATCATTTTATCAACTCAGACTATCATTTTATCGGTAAAAGTATCATTTTATCAACTCAGGGTATCATTCTATGCGGCAAAACTATCATTTTATGCATTAAACCTAACATTTATAAGCCAAAAGTATCATTTTATCTACTTAGAGTATCATTCTATCGGCAAAACTATCATTCTATGCAATAAACGTAATATAATCGGCACAATACATAATATACAAACCTACAAAACAGTAAACGTATCATTTTATCAACTCAGAGCATCATTTTTATAAGGTTACTGCCATTTTATCAGGTAAAAGTATCATTTTATTAAACAAAAATGTCATTTTATACACCAAAAATACCTAACGTTCTATCGGCTGAAAGTATCATTCTATCCGACAAAAGTATCATTTTATCGCCAAAAGTATCACTTTATCTACTCAGAGTATCATTCTATCAAACAAAACTATCATTTTATCAACTCAGACTATCATTTTATCGGCAAAAGTATCATTTTATCAACTCAGACTATCATTCTATGCGGCAAAACTACCATTCTATGCAATAAATCTATCATTTTATCATTTTATCAGTCGGTCAAAAGTATCATTTTATCAACTCAGAGTATCATTCTATCCGGCAAAACTATCATTCTATGCAATAAACCTATCATTTTATCATTTTATCAGTCAGTCAAAAGTATCATTTTATCAACTCAGAGTATCATTCTATCCGGCAAAACTATCATTCTATGCAATAAACCTATCATTTTATCATTTTATCAGTCAGTTAAAAGTATCATTTTATCAACTCAGAGTATCATTCTATCCGGCAAAACTATCATTCTATGCAATAAACCTATCATTTTATCATTTTATCATTTTACGTGATATTTGGCGAAATTCAGAAATTAAAAGAGGGAAATGACAGTTTTACCCCTGCGCTTTTTTTTATGAAGTAAATCTAAGTTTGAATCTCAAAACTATCATTCTATGCAATAAACCTATCATTTTATCATTTTACGTGATATTTGTCAAAATTCAGAAATTAAATGAGAGAAATGACAGTTTTACCCCGCGCTTTTTTTTATGAAGTAAATCTAAGTTTGAATCTCAACCGCATAATTAGAAATATGTGTGGTCCAGATTTGGTTATAGGGTTATTACGATAGAATGGTGACGACGACGATTCCTAGTCTAAAAGGTGTTCTTACGGTCTTACCTAATGTTTTTGTTTTGTGTATTCATTTAATTCAGCTACCAACCCAGGGGGCCAAGAAACGACGACGCTTCATGATGACGACGACGATTCCTAGTCTAAAAGGTGTTCTTACGGTCTTACCTAATGTTTTTGTTTTGTGTATTCATTTAATTCAGCTACCAACCCAGGGGGCCAAGAAACGACGACGCTTCTGTCAAATGGAGATCAATAAATAATTATATTCTATTGGGTCTCAAACCCAATGAGCTAGATAAGTTGGAAGTTCTATATTAAAACTAAACAATTCAACTAAACAAAAGCTAATCTTTCAACATTAAAACTATAAACTAGGAGACATAGTAATCAAATACATGGTTTATTTTATTTTTGTTGCATATGAATCTATGCACATTTTTCTGCAACTCCATTTTCTTTGACCTTGACCACCCCATCTGTGCTGCCGTTGGCCTTCTCTACATCGCCATTTTCTTTCTTCTTCTTCTTTTCCCCCCGTCTTCTTCAGCAGCCTTTTTCTTCTTTTCTTCCTCTTCTTCTTCTTCAGCAGCCTTTTTCTTCTTCTCTTCCTCCTCAGATTTAACCTTCGCCTCTTCAATCGCTCTCACCAATCTCATCAAACACCTCTCCTTATCCTCCCCCCTCAACTTCGGCATCAAATTCTCCGCCACATCCGCCGGCGTCATCTTCGTCTCCTCCAGCAGCCGCTGTATCCTCCCAAACAGCTCATGCTCCTCAAACTGCAAATAATTCCTCGCCAAAACCTTAAACCCCTCGAATCCGCAGTAAGACAGCTCAATATGCTGATCCATCCTCCCCCTCCGTATCAGCGTCGGATCCAGCTTCTCCACGTAGTTGGTCGTGAACACAATGATCCTCCCCCCCCGCACACCGACCACAGCTCGTCGATGAAGTTCAGCAGCCCCGATAGCGTCACCTCGCTCGTCTCCTTCTTATCCTCTTCCTTCTCCTATAATACAAACTATACAAACTGATGTCAATGGAGTGTACAAATTCTGTCAACGGGGGCTAATGTCAACAGGGGCTGATGTCAACGGAGTGTACAAATTCTGTCAACGGGGGCTGATGCCAACAGGGTGTACAAATTATGTCAACGGGGGTGTACAAATTCTGATTGTTCGATGTCAACGGAGTGTACAGATTTGTAGGAAATGTTGATATTAGAAAAATCTCTTATATTAACAGTTGATTAATTGTATTAAGTGAGTAGGATTAAAGTTTGTATAGTTTGTATTATAGAGGGTTTGTAGTTTATCACACACACACACACACACACACATATATATATATATATATATATATATATATATATATATATATATATATATATATATATATAGGGGAGCGTTATTCTCCTATTCATCCCTTAGATCATTTATTCTTCTTAATATGAGCTGTTAGATCTCATTCATCAACGGTCCAGATGATCTGCATTATTACACTATAATGGTGCATTATTAGTCAGTGTGCATTATTCAACTGAAAATCTGCATTATTACACTATAATGGTGCATTATTAGTCGGTGTGCATTATTCAACTGAAAATCTGCATTATTAAATGACACGTGGCACCAATCTAACCGTCGGATGACAAAATCGTGGGGCTGAGATTAAAAAGAACAAAGAACAAAAGATACAAAAAGGAAATGAATACATCCATATATATATATATATATATATATATATATATATATATATATATATATATATATATGATTGTGATCAAGATAGAACCATTCTTAAACGTAGAACCATTCTTAAACGTAGAACAAATGCCAAACGGAGGTCGTTAGATCTTTTAATCCAATGGTGTTGATTTGCACAACAACTTCCCATTACAACCAAAACTATTATTAATGGGTGAATGCAGAGAAGTGAAAAAATAAAGCATGCATGGACTCTTCTTCGTTTCATTCATTCTTCCATCAACATGTGAGTTTTTTCACATGTTGAGTCCGGAATGTCGTGAAAACATAGTCTAATATGTATGATTTTTAATCTTGACCGTCATTTTTTCCTCATCCAATGAATAAAATATGTAGAGTTCTAGGTTCTACACTTAAGAATGGTTCTATCTTTAACGCAACCCTATATATGTATATATATATATATATATATATATATATATATATATCTATGTGTGTACGAGTAAAGTTGTCGTGTGTGATTTGGAAAGATAGAATGATGACGACGACGATTCATAGTCTAAAAGGTGCTCTTACGGTCTTACCTAATGCTTTTGTTTTGTGTTTTCATTTAATTCAGCTACCAACCCGGGGGGCAAGAAACGACGACGCTTCTGTCAAATGGAGATCAATAAATAATTATATTCTATTGGGTCTCAAACCTAATGAGTTTGGAAGTCGTATATAATTCATGTCCAACCCCAATTAGCTTGAGGTCTTTTGACAGTGATCCAAAAACAAATTCGTGCATGCTTGACTCAAAGATGACAATATCAAACTAATGTTGAAGTTATGCATAGCTTCAATTGGCCTTGAAACTTGAAGATAAGCCAACTGGGAGATTGTTAATCATGGAACCTAAAATATCTCCTACCATATTAAGATATTTAAGATTTATTTCCTTCAAGTGTATTTCCTTGTGAGATATTTATTCCTTAGAAGATACTCCATATGTTTTCTAGTCATATGTTTCCTAGTTTGACTAGAATTTTTGATCTTCATTTTACTTATAAATAGAGGTACTCTCTCATTATAAAATCATCTTAAAAATTATATAGTGAAATATCTGACTTCACATTGCCCCCGATCGACGATCCTAACATATTCAAGTCTCAGTAGCTTGTAAAACCATTCATTTTAATTTGCCTTTTAGAGCATCTCCAATGGTAATAGGCCAGGCATAGGCCAACCATAAACTCCTCCTGCCACATCATTAGCACTAAAAACTCCTCATGCCACATAATCAGGACAAGCAACTGGACAACCAATAGGCTAGCCACAATAAACAAAGTTATAAAAAACAAATAATTAACAACCACACAAAATACGGAATTAAATTTACGACACAGATACGGGAAAGTTCAATAATAATAGTAAAATTAAAAAAAGTATATTAATTAAAAAAAATTACATTAATTAAAAAAACCCTCTTCCACACACGAGCCCCCGCCTCCGCCTCACTCCTCGTGGCCGTCGCCATCGTCGCCGCCGTTGTCGCCGCTATCCGGGACCCCCAAATCTGCGGCATATGAGCCCGCGTCTGAGCCCCCCCAACTGTGCCCAGAAGGCATCCAAATCGACCCGCATACTCTCGAGCATTGAGTGAAGAAACCTCTTCTCCACGGGGTCAGTTGCCGCCCTCCATTCAGCTAAGATCTTGTTCATCTGAGCCAGCGTTTGTTGACGTGCGAAGAAGGCGAGCTCGGTTGGCGACTTGCCAACAGGAGGGGATTCCGACTGGACCTCATGGGACCCCTGGGCGACCCCCTTCGCTACCCGTTGCGCCCGCCTTTGACCAACCGGGTGAGTGCGACGAGTAAACGATGGAGGGGGCGGGAACTCCTGAACATCCTCTGGGAGATCGTGGGAACCGCCGCTGCTGCCGCTGTAATCACTGGCATAGTTCAGTCGCTGCTTCTTCGGCCAGCCAGCATCGACACCTGCCCGAAACTTCTCAGAGTCCATCAGCACCTCATAGCAGTTCCAGTAGGTGAACTCCTTATAAAGCCCGGGCACGGGGAAGGCTTTCTTCGCTATCCTCCTGCAGTCCTCTTCAGTTTGGCCACTGGTCTGCATGCAGAGGGCGTTGGTGTACAAGCCCGAAAATCGGGAGACCTGATAAGTCGTATTCTAGGCCTTGGTTACTGGTCAGTATGATGTGCATATTTGAACTTTATCTGCAAAACAAGTTGCTTAAGCGTGCAGGTTGAGTGTTCTAACCAGTAGGGAAGCTTCGGAATAACTCAAGTGAAAAAGGTGTCAGGATGTTGCTATCCTGATCAGTATACATGCTAAAACGGTTCGAGATGGAGAAGACGGATAGCTGAGGCTGATTACCCACAATTAAGGGCAAATGAGTCATCTTGCAATAAGGATTTACCCTAAAATCAAGGGTAAGCCTCCCTATAAAAGGAACCCACTTGGAGAGAAAAAAGGGATATCTATTTTCACCATCATCATTTTTAGGTAGATTTCTCTCGGTAGTTCAGTTCTTCAGCCCAGTCCAGTTTCTCATTCCTCAACACAACCATGATTACCTGAGTTCCAGAAGCTCCCGGAGTTCCAGTCATCCTCGTTCCAGCCAGTAAGATCATAGTTTAGGAGTTCCATCGCCCGGAGTGGCAAACACTTTTATTTCGCTTTCGTAGTTTAAATTTCTTGTTTTTCTTCACGATGGATCTGTGTTGCTTTTGATTTTCACGGCTTAGAATTACTTTGTTTGCAGATCCGAACTTGTTTTATGCTATGAAATTGTTTTCTGTTCAGTTTACCTCGCTGATCTCTTTTCCTTCTGCCTAGTTAGCTTAGATCTAGAGTTTCTGGTTGTTTTAAGTGTTAAATCGGTTGTTGCTGTTTTCGTCGTAATTTTCTCTGAGTTAGTACAATCGGGTCGTTGCATGCAAAGTCTAGTTTGAGTTTCGATTCGTTTTCATGTTGACCGGTATGCGGAGTTACAGTGTTGGTGTTTGCTCTCAGATTTGGAATTTTTATTTGTGGATCTGTGTTGTGAGTTGTTATTCTGTGTTTTACGTAGCGAATCTGGAGTTGTCATTTAATTTTGATCAAGTGTGTTGAAGAAGATGATGTCCATGTCAATAGTTGGGGACCACTTTTACTTTTTTGATGCTTTTTGCCTTTTGTCCTTCACTTTTAGTTTGTACTCTGCAGATCTGTCAGCCTAGTCACACAATTCCCACTACCTTTGGATATTCCGTTTGGCCCAAAATAGAAACCCAGTACTTCTCGAATATTTTCTGTTACACCATGATTACCCATTTCCACGTACACAGCTGCACCTCTACACTTCTCCCCCATTCTATTCAGTAGGATACTACTTTTAAATTCTTGCCTAGGTAGAGACTCAACCTGAGCGTGGTAGCTAACCAAACCCTCCAGAATATCACTGCAATAGTTTTAGCGCACCATCTCTGTGGGATTCGACCCCTACCTTCACTATACTATCCAGTAGAAGAGGGTTGAGGATTCTTTGAAAGCAGGTTCTAGGCTAGCGGGGATTCTTATACTGATCAGTAGGATAGATCCTTGCTTGAGCGACACCTACGCAAACCTGAGATCTTTCAAATGGCGCCGTTGCCGGGGATGGATGCCGTTATTTGAAGCTATTGTGTGTGATACTTTGGCGTATATATTGTGCATAACGTTTTCCTTTTCTTTTTATTTCAGTATATGAGAAGCAGCTCGGCTCCTGACCAGTGGAGGCCGAAGATACTTCAGCGAGGATCTATATTCGTAACCACTCTATCCGGTTTGTCGACGGCTCTGTCTGACTTAGGTTCGAGTAGCGACGAGGAGCAATACACCATAGAAGGACCAATACCAGAAGAGATACCACTGTTGGAAGGCAACCCAGGGGAGATGGCTGCCAACGGAGATGATGATCCAGAGATCGGAACCCTGAACGCGCATACCGAGGGAGAACCACCGCAAGCCATTGTAGTCACCCCGGGGCAGACTGCCTGTGATGTGAAGCCCCATGTTATCGCAATTCTGCCTACATACTGCGGAAAGAGCTATAAAGGACCTTACGAGTTCCTGCATGAGTTTTGTAAGATTTGTAGGGCACAAATGATGCCAGCAGGGGCGACCGAGGATGACTATAGATTGAAGGCTTTGCCGTTTGTTCTAAAAGGGGAAGCCAACACTTGGTTCATGCGTCTGCCACCCAACTCCATTGAGAGTTGGGCCGATTTCAAGTCAGCATTCTTAGGCGAGTTTTTCCCATCGTCGAAGACAAGTGCGTTGAAGAGAGAGATAACTAATGTGAAGCAAGGGTACGATGAGCCTTTGAGTGATTACTGGGCGAAATATATGAGCCTCTTGGATGCGTGCCCCAACCATCGCATGACGGATATTGAAGTACACCATGTCTTTTATGAAGGGATGAACAAAACAACCAAGGATCTAGCGAATTCCTCGTCAGGAGGAAGCTTCACGCAGCTAAGGGTCAACGAAGCTAAAAGGGTCCTAGGAAAACTGTTGAGCGCAAAAAAGGAGTATGACAATTCCAGAGATGGTTACAGCACAGAAAGGATTGCCAGCGCCTTGTCTACTGACCAGGAGCAGAAGATAGAACAGAAGATGGATTTGAAGATGGACGAATTGAAGAAGACGCTCTTGAGCGCAATCGAGAAAAATGCGCCACCAACTTCCCCAGCTGGAAACTATAAGGGTGCAGAACAAGGGAACCAAGGGCCGAGCTATGATCAGCCCAATGACTTCATGAATATGGAGCAAGTCAACGCTGCTGGGTATTACAATTCTAGTGGGCATTGGATCCAAGGGAGACAACGGTATGCACCATGGAGGGATCATCCGAATTTTCGATGGGGAGATGGGAGCCAAAATCAAAACCAAGGTCAAGGTTAGAACCAATACAACCCCCACCCGAACCAAAATTTCAACCGTGGCCCGGAAAATCCAAACAACCAGTTCAACTGGTCAGGAAGGAACCAACAACCCCACAGTCAACAACCTCAAAACCAACACCTACAAAACCCAAACCCTGTTTATGTACCACCCCACCAGAGGAACTTTCAAAATTATCAGAGTCAACCTAACCAAGGACCACCACCTCAGCAAAACCCAACCCAGTTCCAAAACCAGAACCAGAACCAATATCATACTGACCAGTACAACCCTCCTGGCCAGTATAACCAATACCCACCTAACCCGAACCAGCAAAATTTCCAAAATTTCCAGCCCAACCAAAATTCCCAGTATAACCAGCACCAAGGGCCGAATCAATCCCAATATCCTAGCAGGTCAAGGAGATCTATGGAGGACATGATGGGAGAATTGCTCGCATCGCAGCAAGGTATCAAGGGTGAGTTACAATCCCATAATGAAGTAGTGCAAGGGATGCAGAGTGCCCAGAAGGAGCATAAGGCGAACATAGATATGATGAATAGGCAGTTGGCCCAACTGGCCAGTTCGATGGGTGAAATGAAAGGAAACTCAGGGAAACTCCTGTCCACAGTCCATGTGCCTGAAAAGGCGAATGTGAGCAAAGTCACACTACGATCCGGGACTACCTATGAAGGACCCCAGCCAAAGAAGTCTAGTGGAGAACCAAGTAGAACAACATTATTGGGGGACGTTGTCTCGGAAGAAGAGCTACGCAGACCTCTACCCCAGATGCAGGACCCATTTTTCTTGGGAGAAACACCATGTGGAAAAGGTGAGCCCGAGAACGTACTGGTCAGGAACGAACCCCATCAAGAGGTAGAATCCAGAACGAAGGAAACTCAGACCCAGAATCTGCCCAAGGAAGGTCCCAAGAAGGTTGCTGAGGGACCGGTAGAGGAGAGAAGGGGGGAGAAACCATTCCCTTACCGTTTCGTAACTAAGAGGAAGAAGGAAAACCCAGTGGATTACTTGTCAATTTTCTGGAAGCTGGATGTTACCATACCATTCCTCCAAGTCGTGAAGATACCCCCACTTGGGAAATTTATTAAGGAGTTCATAGCCGGGAAAGCCCAGGAGGATGGAAAAATTATTAGAAGGGATCGCGTCAGCAACAGTGCAGGAGAAGCTACCGCCCAAGAGGGCCGATCCAGGTATGTTCACCCTGCCTATAACTATAGGAGATGTGAAAGTCGAGCATGCAATGTGTAATCTTGGAGCTTCTATTAATGTCATGCCTTTGTCGATCTATAATCAATTGAAGGGGGTTAGATTGTCGAGTACTAGGGTGTTGATCCAACTGGCTGATAAGTCATGCATAAGTCCTGAGGGTGTTTTAGAGAATGTGTTGGTCAGAGTGCATGAGTTTACCTACCCTGCTGACTTTTATGTGATCAAAATGAGTGAGTCCGAGGCTAGGGAATCTAGTGGAATATTGTTAGGTAGGCCATTTTTTAGAACGGCCAAGACGATAGTAGACATGGCTGAGGGAACAATTTGCATTGATTTTCATGGGGAAAAGTTTACTTTTGATATTAATGAGGCCATGAAAAAGCATATCGATTCTGAAAATTTATTCTATGTTGATGTGATTGACCCCTTAGTCCAAGATTTTCTTGAGACCGAACTATTGCAGGAAAAGCTCCAAGCTTTAGATGTCTATGAGCAAGCTGACGTAGAAGCCGCTGCATGGTGTGATCTGATCAGTAGCCAAGGGCTGACTGATGAAGAGATAGAATGAGCAATTAAGGACTTCTGCCAGAAATCAGAGTTCATTGGAGCCGCTGGGGCTCAGCTACCAGTCAGTATAGAGGAATATCCAGAAGGAGAATTAGAGAAAGGAGGAGAGGCTGAGAATAACCCTTTACCCGAAGACACACTTCCACCCCAAGTTGAGCTGAAGAAATTGCCATCAAATTTGAAGTATGCCTTCCTCGGAGAGGAGAACTCACATCCAGTGATCATCAGCAGCAGCATTACGAAGGAACAAGAGGCTAGGCTACTGACCGTGCTGAGCAAGAACAAGAAGGCGATTGGATGGAGTCTCACAGATTTAGTTGGAATTAGCCCCGACGTCTGCATGCACCACATTAGGTTGGAGGAAAGAGCAAAGGCACATCGAGATGCTCAAAGGAAGGTAAACCCTAACATGCGAGAAGAGATATTGAAGGAAATCTTGAAGTTGTTGTCGCTAGGGATTATCTATTCAGTGCCGGACAGCGAGTGGGTCAGCCCCATTCACATGGTTCCAAAGAAATCAGGGATCCAAGTCGTGAAGAATGAAAAGAAAGAGCTAATACCAATGAGGCTAGTCACGGGTTGGCGAATGTGCATCGATTACCGTAAGCTGAACAATGCGACCAGGAAGGACCATTTTCCCTTGCCTTTCATCGACCAAATGTTGGAGAGATTAGCTGGGAAGAAGTACTTCTGTTTTCTGGATGGGTACAACGGTTACTTCCAAATTTACGTGGATCCTGAAGACCAGGATAAGACCACCTTCACTTGCCCATTCGGAACCTATGCATACCGACGCATGCCTTTCGGTCTATGCAACGCTCCAGGTACGTTTCAACGATGTATGATGAGCATATTTTCCGATTTGATTGAAGACTGCATAGAGATATTCATGGATGACTTCACGGTCTACGGAGACTCTTTCGATTCTTGCCTTCATCATTTGGATATAGTTCTAGAAAGGTGTCAAGCAAAAAGTCTGGTGTTGAATTTTGAGAAGTGTCATTTTATGGTCACCGAAGGGATTGTTCTGGGACACGTGGTTTCAGAGAGGGGAATCCAGGTAGATCGAGCTAAGGTGGATGTTATATCCAAATTACCGTTCCCTACTGATCAGAAGTGGATAAGGGGTTTTTTGGGGCACGCCGGATTTTATCAAAGATTTATCAAGGATTTCTCCAAGATTGCCCAACCCCTTACCCGACTCCTTCAGCATGAAGTAGAGTTTGTTTTTGATGAGCAATGCAAGGCTGCGTTTAACCTTCTCAAGGAAAAGCTGATATCCGCACCTATCATACGGGCTCCTGACTGGGACTATCCTTTCGAAGTGATGTGCGACGCCAGCGATTATGCAGTGGGAGCCGTACTGGGACAGAAGATCGATGGGAAGAGGTAAGTAATTTTTTATGCATCTAAGACTCTGAATCAAGCCCAGCGGAATTATGATACCACTGAGAAAGAGATGCTGGCAGTGGTGTATTCTTTCGAGAAGTTCCGGCCATACTTGTTGGGATCCAAGGTCATCGTTTATAATGACCATGCAGCGATTAAGTATCTGATTGCCAAGAAGGAATCCAAACCCCGCTTGATCCGATGGGTCCTTTTGTTACAAGAATTCGACTGGGACGTGGAAGATAAGAAGGGATTCGAGAACAAGGTGGCAGACCATTTGAGTAGAATAGTGCAAGAAGGAAACAGCGAAGAAGTGTACGACAAGTTTCCAGAAGAGCATTTATGTGAGGTAAATTTTGAGGCCAGGAAGATTGACTGGGAAGAAGTGATGAAGCTTACTGGCCAGTACGATACTGAAAAAGGAAAAGAAAAGGTAGGGCAAGAGCCGTGGTATGCAGACCTGGCCAACTACCTAGTGACTGGAGAACTTCCAGAGGTGCCGAGTATTACCAAGGCCCAGAGAATGAAAATCAAGAGTGAGGCAAAATACTACTTTTGGGACGACCCCTATCTGTGGAGAGTAAGATCCGATCAAGTGATAAGGAGGTACGTTCCTGACTGGGAGCAAAGGGACGTTGTGACACATTGCCACTCTTCGGCATGTGGAGGACACTTCGGTCCTAAGAAGACGGCAAGGAAGATTCTGGACAACGGCTTTTATTGGCCAACGCTCAACAAGGATGCGTACGAGTTCTGCAGAACTTGTGAGCGCTGTCAACTGACCGGAGGAATATCTGCCAGGGATGAAATGCCGTAGGTACCCGTCATTGTTTGTGAGCTGTTCGACATATGGGGAATGGATTTCATGGGTCCGTTTCCTTCGTCCTATGGCAATTTGTACATTTTAGTCGCAGTGGATTACGTCTCCAAATGGGTGGAGGCCAAGGCCACAAGCACGTGTGAAGCAAGGGAGGTGGCCAAGTTCCTAAAGAGTCATATCTTTAGCCGGTTCGGAGTACCAAGAGCGATCATATCAGACCAAGTTACACATTTCTGTAATAGCACAATTGAAGCATTAATGAAAAAATACGGCGTACACCACAGACTATCAAGCCCCTACCATCCGCAAGCTAACGGTCAAGCGGAGATTTCTAACCGCGAGATAAATAAGATCTTGGAGAAGACTGTAAATCCTTCTAGGAAGGATTGGAGTGCAAGGGTAGAGGATGCTCTATGGGCATATCGTACAGCCTACAAGACCCCCATAGGAATGTCCCCATACAGGATCGTTTTTGGGAGATGTGCCATTTACCGATTGGAATTGAACACCGGGCATACTGGGCAGTACAGAAAGTGAATATGGATGCTACAGCCTGTGAAGAGGAAAGGAAGTTGCAGCTGCAGGAGCTTGAGGAACTTAGATTGGAGTCGTTTGATTCAGCTATGTGGTACGAGGAGAGAACCAAATTGTGGCACGACCGGAATGTGAGGACCAAGGATCTCCATGTTGGGCAGAAAGTATTACTCTTCCAGTCGAGGCTGAAGCTCATGCCTGGGAAGCTCAAGTCGAAATGGACAGGGCCTTATGTCATCACCTCACTCCGTTCCAATGGAGCAGTGAAAATTTCAGGGAGTTTTCCTAACTCTGAACCTTTCATAGTAAACGGACATAGGCTAAAAATATTTAGGGAGAATAGTGAGGTGGGTGTAGTGGATAAAATTCCACTGCAACCACTTACTACGGCTGTCTACTGATCAGTAAGATAGGAATTTGGAGTTCCACGTGGCTAGTTTCTTTTTGAAAATAGTTTCCATATACTGGCCAAGTGGAATTCCAAATTGCCTAAGGAAGATGTAAATATTGTAAATACGTAGTTAATCTCTGCATGCAAGATAATTTCTAAAAAAATCCAAAAAAATTTTCGGGCCTTAATTTTAATTTGGAGTACGTATTGATCAAAAAAAAATTGTCTATCTGGTGCTATTTCAGATTTTATTTAAGGGCAAATTTGATTTATTTTCCTTATTAGGTAAGTATAGGGGGGAATATGGAGAGGACGAAAATTTGAATTAAAGTTGGTGCAGCTTTTGCAGGGTGTCAACGGCTGGGAGTGGCGCGTGAGCATAGAGAAGGGACACGCTGACCAATCAGAGGCCAGCAATCTCAACCGCCTCCCATCTGAAGCGTCGCGACCGGCAACCCCTGATAACCGGTTACAACCACCTGCAACTGCTCTCTCTCACCCAAATTAAACTCACCGTCCCAACCCTTTTCCCTCACAAACCCTCATTTACATTTTCTCTCCCAAAGTTTCTTTCCCATTTCCACCAGTTCAAACCCTACTTTCCACCACCAAATCGTAAATTTCTGATCATGGGGAAGAAAGCGTTCGCCAAGAAAATCAAACCTCGCCGCCAAGAAACCCCGGAGGCACAACCACAGCCAAATCCACCACCACCGGCACCGACCGCTCAGCCGCCACCCATGATTTCCATGGATGCCATGATGGCATTTCTTCGCCAACAAGACCCGACAAGGGACTGGACGACGGAGCTGACCAGTTTCGGCCAAATGGGGGGCGTAGGAACCGCACCCAGTGAAATTCCGCCTGCGCCGGTCAGCCATACAGCAGTACATTCAGAGGAGGGAACTCCCTCGGTGACCGCGCCATCGGAAACCTCAGTACCTAATTCGGCTGAACTCGACGCCATCGCTGCCCACTACGACTCCGGCCTTGAGGAGCATGAGGAAAAAACGACTCAAGAGGGGAGCGGCGGAACGAATAAGACGCCCGAAGCGGAGCCGGTATCTCAAGAAGTGGCAAGGGAGGACTTAGATCTGAACGAGTCAGCCCAGAAGCGGACTCTTATGACTGATGAGGAGTTCGATTCCATTTTGAACCAAGCAGCACAAGCTACTACCTCGAAGGCTGAGGGTCTAGACCCCGCTTCGAAGGCAGTAGGCGTGAGTGAAGAGACATGGGGAGTAAGTGAGCCAGAAGGCCCGACATACCAGCCGGAAGAAGAGAAGGGTAATACGATTACAGAAGCCAAGGAAACAGAAACAGAGGCAGCAGAACCAGAAGTAGAAGCACCTACCCCAATGGCACCTCAGGTAGTAAAGCCGATTCCCGTCAAGCGGAGACTGGTAGTGAAGACGGACTCCATGGTAGACCGACCCAAACCAAAAAGGGTGTCGCAACGATGTTTGGGTAAGTGGGCATCCAGCAGGGCGGAACCGAACACGGCGGCAGATCCGCTGGAGATCGTGAGTGACGACGAACGAACAACTCCCACAAAACCTGGGGAGGAGTCCTCACCTTTTGCTGACCTAGAGGATGCCGAAATGGTGGTCGAGGAACCCTCTCTGGTGCAAGTGGATCAGGGTGTGAAAACTGAACGGATGGCTGAGGGTCCGGACCTCGCACCAAGGTAGTTAGCCCCGAAAGACCGGAGGAGGACAACGCCAAGGTAGAGAGTAGCCCACTACCCAGGAGGAAGTCCGATACAAAGATGAGAGGAAGAGAAAAGGCAAGGCCGTTATGAGGAAACAGCCTAGTACCATGAAACCGCGTGTCGTGAACACCGAAATCGTCATTACTGAAGCAACTCAAAGAACTCCACCAAGCCGGCGGGAGTTGAGTGACGACGAGTACACAGCCAGCACTGAATCATCTTCCGACAGCAACATCTCTCTGGCCAATGAGGAGTACACTGAACAGCAGCTCTTGGATGATCATAGAGAGTTAGTCCACCCACCGGTAGAGAGATTAAGATACCGGAGGTGGACGGTTGACCTCACTGACGACGTGGTAGAAGAGATGACGTTGTTCGATTCCAAGGAGCTCAAGTCCCCTTACCGCACCAAGGACGACAAGAGCAAGCAAATCAAGAGTGGGAAGGTACTTCATCTCCCTTCTTTAGATAAATTGAAAGCTCGCGAATCGTTTCTCGCCCTTTTGCATGCGTTGGGTTTCGAATGGTTGTTGGAAAATGAGGTTATGAATATCCCGGTTAAGCTGGCCAAAGAATTTTTCTCGACTTTTCGATTTAAAGTCACCACTGATTTGGACGAGGAGTGCATCAATTTTAGGGTGTTTGGGAGTGAAATTAAGCTAAGTATAATCGAGTGGACGGTAAGAATGGGTATGTGTACTTTGGAGGAGGCGTTGAGTTCGGAGTGGAGGAATAGAGAGAGGGGAATCCCACGCAGGCTTGTGGAGTTTGAACCCCAGAAGGCATGGGCAGAGTTAACCCACCAGCTTCGGGAGAGTTCCGGTCCACCCTCTCGCAGTCCATCTATTTCAACGACCCTATTTTACGCCTGGTGCAGCTGTTTTTAGACTTCAACCTTTTAGGACAGTCAAATTCGGCAGTGAGAACATCGATGACGGAGTTGTACCTCTTGTGGTGTGCCAAGAAGGGCAGGAAGTTGCACTTGGGATTCTGGACCGCATACCAATGCCACTTCATCGCCACCCACCCAGCACGGAATCTTTCCCTCTGCCACTTATTGGGAATTTTTGTGAGAAACAATATAACCGTCTCAGAGGGAGAGGACTTATCCCCCTTGACAATGGTGGACGGCCCAGGTTTGTTTGATACCCCCCTGTTCGTCCGAACGAATGCGGTCCACTTAAGGCAAGGCGTGCCACGCTTTTATGCAATGGGGGAGGAAGCTTTGCCCACCGGACGGGTAGCAGCAGCCCGGGAGGAATCAGCACAAGAGCAGCGTCAAGAAAGGATTGAGAAGGCTATAGACGAAATAAGAGTAGAGAACAGACAGATGGGAGCAGAGATGATCCGGTTAGCGTCGGTAATGGAAAGGATCCTAAAGGAGTCTGCAAGACAGTGTATACTAACCCAGAAGCAAGCTACTATGGAGACGATAGTGACCGAGCTAGGAGAGGAGAACCAGCGGTTGATAACTGAGATGAACAGGATGGCATCTATGATAGATGAGATATTGGAGGAAGTAACCAGCCAGAGGAAGGAAGAAGCTACAGGAGACAGGGGCCATGAAGCCCAGCATCCCGGACCAAGTGTACCAGTAGAACCCGAGATAGAGAGAGGAGAGGCCGAGGAGCCGGCGGACGTAGATGAGGAGCAAGCTGGGACCGAGAAGGAACAATCTCCTGCACCACCTACCCCGCGAAGGAGCAGGCGACTCAAATAGACCACACCCCCCGACCACAAGTTAGTTTTTCTTTTCTTTCTCATTAGTTTTTCGTATTTTTATTGTTTTCTGTGCTTTTAGGTAGTATAAATTGTGTATGTGCGCACACCCCATTCCTAACACTTAGCCTATTTCATAGTCTAAGTGTGAGAAGTAAAGGGTTTGTTTCCGGGCGCATGCTTTCTGTTTTTCTCTTGTTTGTATTTTTCGTTAGCATGTTTCCTCACACTTAGCCCATTGTCTGGCCTAAGTGTGAGGAATTTGTATATATATGTGTTTTGTGTCTGTTGGTTTCTGTTTAGGTTTTCAAACTCTTCCACTTAGCCTATTCCATAGTCTAAGTGTGAGAAGTTTTAGTGTTAATATGATGTGTTGTTGTTTTATCTGTGTGTCCACCATACTGGCCATTACCTTTTCCACTTCACAGCCTTATCTGAGGGCAGACACTTGTGAAGTGGGAGGGGGGACGCAATGGCCAGTATGATGTATGTGTGGTTTCTGTTTGTGCTTGTGTTAGTGTTTTGTTAGGTATAGTTTTTTTTTATTTTGTGTGTTGATTGGGCTTAAAACTCAACTGTCTTGAGCTGACGGTGAGGGGAATTGAGGGAAATAAGACATGCTGGAAAATAGAAACCACCCCCCTTAGTACCTCCTAGCCAGGATAGATGATGTGAGTATGAGAGAAAAGCCCATACTTAGAGCCAAACACGAAAGCCCTCTTAAAATGTGAGTTATAAGCTTTAAGTGGAGCCACTTTCCACATGTTTAGAAAAGAAAAGAGCGGCTGCCACAAATTGCCTAGGGTGAAGTGACTGCGTGTAGCAACACTGAAGGCAGTAGGAACCCCCCCGCCCCAAAAAAAAACCACCTTTAGAACCTCTTTTCTAACTCTTTATACCCAGATAAATACCCCTAGCCACTGGGACTGTGTGTGTGCAAGGCATGAGGCGAATGAAGCTTACTGGCCAGAAAGATATACAAAAAGGCAGAAACCAGCTGGGCAAGGAACTTAGAAGAAAGTCGACCAGGGAGTCGTCCCAGGTCCAAAGAAGAAGAAGGTATAAGGGTGGCGAAACCACAAAGAAGAGGAAGGAAAGAGAAGGAACAAGGGAAAAATGAAGAAAATGGTTAAAAAAATGATGAAGAAGGAATAAGGGTGGCGAAGCCACAAAGATGCTACTGACTAGTTGGAGACCCAAGTCAGAAGCGCCAGCTGAGGAAAGCAACTAATTAGAAGCCTAATGCACACAGTTCCCCCACATCAATAAAGAAGAGGTTTTGAACCTTAGAGCCTTAGGAACATCCACCCCAAAACACTACAAGCCAATAGCCCATTTACAAGCTTTTAAGTCCTTCAGTCGCTGCACGTGAGATCTAAGTCCGAAGCATTTTGTGGTCCAGCAATTAGAGAGAACAGTCCTAATACTCCTGGTGAGGTATGGGTGACTGAGTGAACCTAGTGTTCGGCCGAGAGTGTGGGCGATCTTGACAAGCGGATGTACTGATTGGGAAAGAAAAGGGGGGGGGCAGAAGTTCAAGGCTGTCTAAGGTCGGATTGCACCTGATCCCGAGGGGAGGGATGGTTGAAAATATAGCCCGATCTTTGTGTTTTAGTCTTTTTATGTTTGTTTGTGTGTTTTTCTATGTTTGTTCAAGTGTTTTTCTTTGCGTCGTAGTATAGAGTCTAGTTTAGGTAGAGTCGGTCAGGGGAGTAACCAGACTAGAATTCGACTTATTTCTTTTTGTTTGTTCTTCACGCTTGAGGACAAGCATGTGGTAAGTGTGAGCAGTTTGATAAGTCGTATTCTAGGTCTTGGTTACTGGTCAGTATGATGTGCATATTTGAACTTTATCTACAAAACAAGTTGCTTAAGCGTGCAGGTTGAGTGTTCTAACCAGTAGGGAAGCTTCGGAATAACTCAAGTGAAAAGGGTGTCAGGATGTTGCTATCCTGATCAGTATACATGCTAAAACGGTTCGAGATGGAGAAGACGGATAGCTGAGGCTGATTACCCACAATTAAGGGCAAAGGAGTCATCTTGCAATAAGGATTTACCCTAAAATCAAGGGTAAGCCTCCCTATAAAAGGAACCCACTTGGAGAGAAAAGGGATATCTATTTTCACCATCATCATTTTTAGGTAGATTTCTCTCGGTAGTTCAGTTCTTCAGCCCAGTCCAGTTTCTCATTCCTCAACACAACCATGATTACCTGAGTTCCAGAAGCTCCCGGAGTTCCAGTCATCCTCGTTCCAGCCAGCAAGATCATAGTTTAGGAGTTCCATCGCCCGGAGTGGCAAACACTTTTATTTCGCTTTCGTAGTTTAAATTTCTTGTTTTTCTTCACTATGGATCTGTGTTGCTTTTGATTTTCACGGCTTAGAACTACTTTGTTTGCAGGATCCGAACTTGTTTTATGCTATGAAATTGTTTTCTGTTCAGTTTACCTCGCTGATCTCTTTTCCTTCTGCCTAGTTAGCTTAGATCTAGAGTTTCTGGTTGTTTTAAGTGTTAAATCGGTTGTTGCTGTTTTCGTCGTAATTTTCTCTGAGTTAGTACAATCGGGAACTGTTTGATTGTGAAATAAATCGTTGCATGCAAAGTCTAGTTTGAGTTTCGATTCGTTTTCATGTTGACCGGTATGCGGAGTTACAGTGTTGGTGTTTGATTTCAGATTTGGAATTTTTATTTGTGGATCTGTGTTCGTGAGTTGTTATTCTGTGTTTTACTTGGCGAATCTGGAGTTGTCATTTAATTTTGATCAAGTGTGTTGAAGAAGATGATGTCCATGTCAATAGTTGGGGACCACTTTTACTTTTTAGATGCTTTTTGCCTTTTGTCCTTCACTTTTAGTTTGTACTCTGCAGATCTGTCAGCCTAGTCACACAATTCCCACTACCTTCGGATATTCCGTTTGGCCCAAAATAGAAACCCAGTACTTCTCGAATATTTTCTGTTACACCATGATTACCCATTTCCACGTACAGCTGCACCTCTACACTTCTCCCCCATTCTAGTCAGTAGGATACTACTTTTAAATTCTTGCCTAGGTAGAGACTCAACCCGAGCGTGGTAGCTAACCAAACCCTCCAGAATATCACCGCAATAGTTTTAGCGCACCATCTATGTGGGATTCGACCCCTACCTTCACTATACTACCCAGTAGAAGAGGGTTGAAGATTCTTTGAAAGCAGGTTCTAGGCTAGCGGGGATTCTTATACTGATCAGTAGGATAGATCCTTGCTTGAGCGACACCTACGCAAACCTGAGATCTTTCAAGACCGCAGCCCTGATTCGGTCCTATCCCTTCCGGCACTCCTCCCCGCTGTGTGGCCTCCCCTCCGGGCAAAATGCCTTGTAGGCTGCTGATATTTTAGCCCACAAGTTGACGATCCTATGATTGTTCGAATGGAGGGGATCATCGCAAACACTCACCCAAGCCTTGGACAGCGCGACGTTCTCCGCATCCGTCCAATTCCTCCGTGCCGAGTTGTCATCATCAGTCGGCTGCGACAACTCGCCGACCACCCTTTTGCCCTTCCCCTTGCCCTTCTTCTTCTTTGGTGCGCCCCGACCCCGCCCTACTCCCCCCGTTTGAATGGGAGTGTCCGCATCCTCGAGATCTATCCCCAACTCCTCTAAGGAGAAAGTCTCCCACCCAGTGAACTGCGTCTCCGATGGGGTCGATGTGTGCGAAGAAGCAGTCAAAAAATCAATACTGGGGCGATAGACATTGTCCCTCCCCCGGCGTCCCCTGCATCCCGGCTGCCCACCTCGACATCAACTGCATCCCGGGTTGCATCCCCGGTACCCCCTGCCTGCCCTGCATCCCCTACCATCCCGACATACTACCCCCGGCTGCCATCCCGGGCATCATCTGCTGCCAAGGGTACATGTTGTAGTACCCGGCCATCGGACCCCATCCACCTCCCACGGGTACCGTGGGAGTTTGAGATCCGCTCGTCACTGGAGTAGACTCGTTGTTGTTCTCCATTTTGCTTTATTGCTCTTGTACAAAAATTAAGTGAGAGAGAAAACTCGTTAAAACAAGCGGTGCGAATGAAAAGGACGTGCAAATCGCGTATATATAGTGTTTCGAAAGGAAAAAAAGTGTTGGCCGATCGCTCGCCGATCGCCCGCCTACAATGGCGGCCAGCCGATCGGCGAGCGCATCGGCCAACGCTCAAAAATCGGCGTGCGCTTGCCGAAATTCTCGCCGTTTTTCCGCTCGACGCCTACAATGGTTCGGCTAGCAGACCGGCCAGTGCCGGGAATCGGCTAGCCGGACCGCTAGCCTCCATTGGAGATGCTCTTAGTAAAACAAAAGTCTCTCTAGTATGAAAATGATTGTAATGTGAACTTGTCCTTTGGGTTTATCTTTTCGGTGGTGGAATTTAATTTTGTCACTTTTCTAATTTTATGTGATGTCTGAATTAGTACATAGAATGAAATTAATACTCCATGTTAACCGAGGTATTGACTAATACTTTGATTTCCATGCTCTGTTTGTATATAACATAAAATTGATCCTTTATTAGGTGGAATGGTTGGCATAATATTAGTTTTAATTTGATAAGCATGGCGGCTGCTGGTTTAAGTTTAAAATTACTAGAATTTGATTACAAGTCACAGTAAACAATTTATTTGATTAGTTGGCAACTACTAGTAATTATTATAGAATCACTACTAAAAAATTGATTTTAATGGCACTTCAAAATGACACCAGAATTATGTTAACGTTACACTTTATCTATAATGGCAAGTTGAAGGAAGTGTCAGCCCAACACATGTAATAATAGATCAAGTGCCACGATAGACTGTGTGTTACTTCACTGAAAACCGCCATAAAATGCCTTATGTAATGGCACGCATAAATATCACGAAATATCAAATCTTATGGCACTTGAAAGTGCCAACATACTGTCGATATGTACTATATACAAAAATTTATAAAATCCCACCCTGCAAATATTAATAATTACATTTTCACCTGTAAATATTTATAATTTACATTTTTCACCTACATATATGTAAAAGCTATATTCTCATCCTTCAAATATATATAAATTTTTTTCATTATTTAATTTTGCTAAATTTAAATATATATAATTAAAATTTCATTTTCCATAGTACTATCAGTTCCGCATGAAATTTACAATGAGTTCAAATACAAAACATATTTTCATATAAAAAACTTGTATAATAATTTCCACAAAATCAAAGTATACAATATTAAAATAAAAAAATACAAAAAGTTCTAGATAACTACAAAGCTTATCCAACACTTTGATTTTTCTTAGAAGTTCATTCTCACATGCAATCACATCCGCATAAGAATACTTAGCTAACTTCATCTTCGCAACAACATCATGTGTGATATGTTCCTGTTAAGATATTAGAAACACAATATTAATCAAGGTAAACGAGTACAAAATATAATAAATTAATATTGTAAAGAGATATACTATACTGAACTTTGTTATTAATGCCTATGTGGTGCTAATCAAATTCGGATCTTGATATAAATTGAGATGTGGACATGATTAGTGTACACTTGTAGTCGTAGGTCATCTGGCGGGTTCAACTGCCAGGACAACAATGTTTGGCAAGATGCGAGTTGCAAGCTCAGATGCATCGTAAAAAGAACTTATGGTGGATATACTTACTCATAAAGCCTGACATAAAAAAACACTAACATAAATGGAAAGAAGGTGATACCCAAATAAAAGATTGAAACCTGAATGGGTTAAACTTGCTATCCAGCCCCTTCCTTAGCAATGCTAACTCAAAAGTTGTCACTTTCCAATATTCCATAATATGAATTTATCAAAACATGCTCCCCATGATAGATTGTAGAGAGAATGAATTTATCAACACTTTTTTCTTCTCTGCTTCCTAGCAAATTTTCAATCATAAATGCAAGAAGAAACAAACCTAGAAAATGTATATCCACACAAGCATGTAGAACTTGCATATTGACTTCGATACCTTTCTTATTCTCCGCCACTCCATATAGTACTGCATAATATATAAATATATCAAGTCAGTAAATGTTAGTACCTAGGTATTTCTCAAATAAAGAAGTTTTCACTACCTTTTATTCTTTGAACATAAAATACATACACGTATACAGTATCTGTATAACAATATGCATGACACTTGCAATCTCATTGACTCTTAGAAAGAACATGGAAAAGAAACTATTATAAGCATATGAAATTCGGAGTAGGTGCATCACTACTGATAGTTTAAAAACATGCTTCATACAAGGCAATTACCAGGCACATGCTTCATACAAGACAATTACCAAGACAAAGCATTATCAACTTACTAATTTAGAGTGAATGATGCAAGCTAACGTTAAGTGTCTAAATTTGTGAATGGGGTAACATATTTATAGTTTATAGACACACACATATCAAACTATGTAGTGCAAAATTCAACAGATATACGATTATAAAAACCGTATGTAGAAAAATGGATTAAATTTATGTTCCAATTATGCTACATGTGAAAAAAAATTATGCATGCAGTTAAACATACTAACTGAAGAAAAAAGGACACAATCATGTACATGAGTAATACATTAGAAACATGATAATGATTTATTTAAAATATTAGAAGTGGGACCTAATACAAAACAATATTGAAACTATTCATCCATGCTTCAAAGCTGGTAACTATGGAAGTCATAACTCAAAGGTAATCGAGAGTGCTAATAAGATGAACCATTCAAAAAACAATATTGAAACTATTCATCCATGCTCAAAGCCTGGTAACTATGGAAGTCATAACTCAAAAAGGTAATCGAGAAATAATTTAGTTGAAATTGAGAAAGAATATGAACTAAAACAGTTTAGTTGGATATGAACAAATGAGTACTACTATAGAGAACCTTACAGTTATGAAGTCAGATGGATCATATATCCAGCTTGGCTAATATCGCTCCAAATATTACTAAGCTTATTATTCACAAATTCACCCATTATCAAGTCTAACGAATCCATAAAATATAAATGATAATGTGTTATGTAATTCCATACACTGATTTATACTTGCAAAATAACAATAATTCTAAATACTCAAATCCTATAAACTACAATGCACAAAATTGAGTGTCTAAAGTATGATTAGATGATTCATTACTGTAAAACAAAATTGCAATAGATTATTCCTAAAACAACAAAGACAACATAAAAATCAAATAGTAGTAAAATTGCAAATCCCCCAATATCAATCAGGCTCATTCCTACATAAAAATCGAATAGTAATACTTTCATGAAGCTGAAGAAAGAACTTACACTTTCACAATGAAAAGAAAGTCGTGTGCATCCTTCTCACTCTGTCATCAAGGATTAGTTACGATTGTTGCTTCAAATATAACAAACTTAGGCAAAATTCCAAGAAAGGACGCCATGCAAAAATGTATCCGCCATTTGGACCATGAAAAACAAAGTTTCCAGACATGGTATAGACGCGAGAAGCTCTCGCGTGTTTAACTAAACACGCTTGAAGCTCTTGCGTGTTTTAACTAAACACGCATCAGGCTATCGCGTGTTAACTAAAACACGCGACACGCTCTCGCGTGTTTCGTGGTAGACACAAATTCCAGCCCAAACGGCAGAGACCTCACTTTCCACTCGCGAATTCACTTCCAGCTCGCTCAATCTCTCACTCTCAGCGACGGCCAACGTTTCTAGCCGGCGAAAATCGAAGTGAATCCGTGATTTTGTTGCTCTAATTCCTATTTTAAGTGGTGTTAGGTAATTATTGACTATTAATTTCAATTATCATTGCTATATGTTAGTTAGTTATAGATTTAGGGTTTATGGCATTGAACTTGGTATTGAATTTTCGATTTTAATTTTGTTCAATATTTATCTAAGTATGTTGAATTTATAGTATATGATGTTAGTCGCACTTATTTTGCAGGTTTAATGGTGTTTGTGAGTTATATTGGGATGGGAAAATTATTCAGCTCCCAGGTTTTGGGTGTTGCTTATGATCCCCCTCGTGCAAATTCATTTATTATATTGAATGAAAGATATCATATTATCAGCTTGTATCAATGATATGTGAAAAAATTGGAATTGAGTTGGATGCACATACGATTGATTTAACATGGAGGCATCCTGTGGTTTTTAGTGGAGTGGTGAATTATATAGCTACACCAGTGGATGCTATTTGTTGGAGTATATGTTTGGTGAAAATCCACGTCAAATTGAACTTTTTATTGAATATACTCCTGTTCCCACTGCGTTGCAATTTGAACCACCTATCACTCATCAATGATGTTGGAACATCTAGGAGAGATGGTTATCCTAGTTTTGATGTCGGGACATCTAGGAGGGATGATGAATATCATAGCTTTGAATTTAACACATCTGGGAGAGAGGTTGATGAACCACTAGATGTACCAAATTTGACATGTGATGGTTATGATGGTTCTAATAATTGTGATGGTTCGGATGGGTCTGATAATGGTGATGGTGCAGATGGTTTCTGATAATTGTGATGGTGCAGATAATGTTGGTGGTGCAGATGACTCTGATTGTTGATGGTTCCGATGGTTCTCAACCAAGTGATCTTGATTATAGTGCAGAATCGTGTGAAGATTCTACAGACGATGAGGCACTTGATATGATGGTTGAGAAGTATGTACAACCATCTGTTCGTGGGGAGCAATCTGTTCCCGACTATGTGCCTGAAGGGTTACCATTTTTTCGATCATTACCATGTGAAGGCAGCCGAGGTTACTTTTCAGAAGACCATGGATTGGTTTGATGAAGATATGTGGTATTGGGATGTAGGATATCCGAGACATATAGATGTGGGAACAAATTTGATAGCAAATTGCAGTTGAGAAACTGCTATCACATTATGGCATGTGGGAACAGGTTGGATGTATGAGGTTATGGATAGTCATTCAAGAAGATGGCATGCAGTTTGTAGGGACCCATTTGGTCCGAAAAGAATAGGCAGGGACCTTGGGCAACGCTACCCATGTAATTGGGAGGTTAAAGCAACTGTTAAGAAACGTGATGGTAGCTGGTCTATCAACTCATGGGTTGATCGTCATTGCTGTATGGGAGATCACGATCCAAGTGAACATGTTAATCTTACATCATCCATGATTGCTCTCTGCATTCGAAGTCAAATTGAAAACGATGCAAGCATTCAGCCTTCTGCAGTACATACATATATCAAATAAATTTCACGTGAAAATCAGCTACAAGAAAGCATGGTACGCTCGCAGAAAAGCTATTGAGCTTGTATATGGTTGGGTGGGAGGGGTCCTTCAGACAACTCCCCAGCTACCTGACTGAGTTGCAAACTCAAAATCCGGGGACAATCGTTGAGTGGTTGCATGACCCTGTATTGAGTCAAGGTAATACAAAGGTGTTCCGCTACGTATTTTGGGCATTTGGGCCAGCAATAGAGGCGTTCCAAGTAGCAAAGCCGGTCTTATCAGTTGATGGGACTCACCTGCGTGGAAGATTGAAAGGTAAACTACTTGCTGCAGTAGGTTACGATGCAAATAAGAATTGTTTGCCTGTTGCTTTTGCTATTGTCGATGAAGAAACAAACGAGAGTTGGAGTGGTTTTTGAATCTTGTGAGAGTGCATATTATAAAGCATAGGACCAGGAGAGTGTTGCATAATAAGTGACAGACATCAAGGCATTATAAATGCCATGAAGGCTGATGTGTGGAAAGAGGCACCAGTTTGGTTATCATCGATTCTGTTTAATTCACGTTAGATCGAATGTGTTACAAAGACACAAAGTCCCCGGAGTGAAGAAATGGGTATGGATAATGGGTGAAGTGAGTGAGGAGCGGAGATATTGGACTGCAAGGCGTGTGTGAATTAGAAAAGGTTGAGTCCAGAAGCTCTGAGGTATCTCGAAACCACCATAGATAGATCGCAATGGACTATGGCACACGATGAATTTCGTCGATGGGGTGAGACATCTACTAACATGGCCGAGTGTTATAATAATGTGTTGTTAGCTGCGAGGGAACTCCCAATTAGAGCTATCGTTGATATTACATTCTGGCGGACCATCAACTGGTTTGTTAACCGAACGACTCTAGCCAAACAATGTCAGACGTCTTTGACACCGTGGGCTTGGGAGTTATTTCAGAAGAATGACCAACGGGGGAGACGTCATCATGTTAGGACTACAAGCATAGCACGTGGCATCTATGATGTGCTAACCTATCACAGGGTCCGGGTAGAGGCCATAATATACATGTTGTAGATTACCGTGAAAAGATATGCTCATGTGGAAAGTGGCAGACCTGGAGAATGCCTTGCTCTCACGCTGTTGCGGTGCTGAGAGAACGCAGTGATGACATCTTTAGTCATGTTGATACACGATACCACACAGATGTTTGGATTCACCAGTACGCAGGTATGTTGTTTAAATACTTTGTATTCTTTCATTTTTATCATGTCTTACATCTGCACTTTTATGCAGCTGTGTTCCGTCCACTGAGACACCAAGATTATTGGTATGAACCTGAATGGACACTCGAATGTTCACCAGCACGGCTACTTCCTCCTCGTTCACGTGGGCGATACAACAGAAGGAGGATACACAACCAAATGGATGAGCGCGAAGAAGATGCGCCAAGAGCTTCTCCTCGATGCCGCCTTTGTGGAGAGACCGGCCATAATAGAAGAAAGTGCACTTTAGGACGTGTTATGTAGTTATTTTATGTTTGAGAATCGTGATTGAGGGTTGGAGTTTATTATGTGTTTGAACCAAGATTAAGCCTGAAATGACATTCTTAAGTAATATTGTTTACAAAAAATTCGACAGAGTTTTACTTTATTTATTGATCAATCCACCTGTAATAAATCAATCAACATATAATAAGTCAACAGTACATCTCAAATCAATCCACCAGTAATAAATAGACAATACATCTAATGATATTATTCTACTTAAATGACGAAGGTGTATATTTACTCGGGCCTTTTCCTCTGTTGTCACGGCTAGACCTTCTACGTGGGAACATACCCATAATTGTCTGAGACAAACTTGGTCTGGAGCGTTCCTTATCGGGACGGGATGTATGTGAACTGCTACTAGGTCGATCGAGTTGAATACTACTCCTAGGAGGGTCAATATGCTCTCTCCTCGTGGGGCGCTCTATGTAGGCACTACTCCTAGGAGCAACATCATCATCATCATCGGCATCTTCATCATCATCACCATCATCATCATCATCAGCAGCATCATCATCATCATTTGTTGGAGAGTGCACGATATGGACATCCGAAAAGAATGAATCCTGTGTAGTAGGATTCCATGGTAGCCCAACTCTATCTAATGGAGTCACCCAACTAGACTGTGGCGCGTCTGACCAAGTAGGAAACAACTAGAGGGATCTGGTGCTGGTGGATTTTGCATTTCGGGCTCACCAGCAAAATTGTCGATGAGTGCATCCAAATCTATGTTATCATCTGAATTAATATTTTCTTCATTTGCTGCTTGTGATGACCCTGGCATGCCTTGGGACATTCTGAATGCCGTGAATAACCATGCCCGCCTGTTCGGATACCTCTCTGGCCAATACCGCGAGCTCTTCGGATAAACCCCCGGGACATATCCACATCAGTGCGCTATGTGGAAGGTATGACCGTGCGTTCACTCTCACCGCACTCGTGTGAGGCAGTTAAGAGCAAGACTGTTAATCTCGTGCAACAATCCTACGGCGTCTGCTGGGTCAAAACCGCGCGACATCTGAAATATACGTGCCAATGTCTCCGCCTGTAACAAATAAAACATGCATATTTAATAACATACATACTTTTAAAATGAAACAACAACTTAAAAATACAATACTTACTTGGACTGTAGATGATGATGCAACAGTGTTCATCCCTACTTCTGGAAGCCTACCCGGCTGCGTGATATAATGTATGGTAATTTTAAAATACCCACTCCATGGTATTGTCGATCCTCATCACTGCACGGGGTCTGCAAGAGGCTCATGTAATGCGTTAGTAACGAACTCAACCTTCTCTCCAATATTGATGAGGCCTTATTCCTGCACAGCCCGTTCGTCTTAGCCTTTTCCACGACGATTGGTTGAACGTTGAGTTTCATATGGGAAACCCCAATCACGCGAGAGGAAGACGCTCTCTTTCTTTTTCAAACCACGCGAGAGGAAATCGCGCTCTATACTTTAAGACTACGGCTTCTGTCTGACTTAGGTTCGAGTAGCGACTAGGAGCAATACACCATAAAGGACCAATACCAGAAGAGATACCCCTGTTGGAAGGCAACCCAGGGAGATGGCTGCCAACGGAGATGATGATCCAGAGATCGGAACCCTGAACGCGCATACCGAGGGAGAACCACCGCAAGCCATTGTAGTCCACCCCGGGCAGACTGCCTGTGATGTGAAGCCCCATGTTATCGCAATTCTGCCTACATACTGCGGGAAGAGCTATAAAGGACCTTACGAGTTCCTGCATGAGTTTTGTAAGATTTGTAGGGCACAAATGATGCCAGCAGGGGCGACCGAGGATGACTATAGATTGAAGGCTTTGCCGTTTGTTCTAAAAGGGAGCCAACACTTGGTTCATGCGTCTGCCACCCAACTCCATTGAGAGTTGGGCCGATTTCAAGTCAGCATTCTTAGGCGAGTTTTTCCCCATCGTCGAAGACAAGTGCGTTGAAGAGAGAGATAACTAATGTGAAGCAAGGGTACGATGAGCCTTTGAGTGATTACTGGGCGAAATATATGAGCCTCTTGGATGCGTGCCCCAACCATCGCATGACGGATATTGAAGTACACCATGTCTTTTATGAAGGGATGAACAAAACAACCAAGGATCTAGCGAATTCCTCCTCGTCAGGAGGAAGCTTCACGCAGCTAAGGGTCAACGAAGCTAAAAGGGTCCTAGGAAACTGTTGAGCGCAAAAAAGGAGTATGACAATTCCAGAGATGGTTACAGCACAGAAAGGATTGCCAGCGCCTTGTCTACTGACCAGGAGCAGAAGATAGAACAGAAGATGGATTTGAAGATGGACGAATTGAAGAAGACGCTCTTGAGCGCAATCGAGAAAAATGCGCCACCAACTTCCCCAGCTGGAAACTATAAGGGTGCAGAACAAGGGAACCAAGGGCCGAGCTATGATCAGCCCAATGACTTCATGAATATGGAGCAAGTCAACGCTGCTGGGTATTACAATTCTAGTGGGCATTTGGATCCAAGGGAGACAACGGTATGCACCATGGAGGGATCATCCGAATTGTCGATGGGGAGATGGGAGCCAAAATCAAAACCAAGGTCAAGGTTAGAACCAATACAACCCCCACCCCGAACCAAAATTTCATACCGTGGCCCGGAAAATCCAAACAACCAGTTCAACTGGTCCAGGAAGGAACCAACAACCCCACAGTCAACAACCTCAAAACCAACACCTACAAAACCCAAACCCTGTTTATGTACCACCCCCACCAGAGGAACTTTCAAAATTATCAGAGTCAACCTAACCAAGGACCACCCACCTCAGCAAAACCCAACCCAGTTCCAAAACCAGAACCAGAACCAATATCATACTGACCAGTACAACCCTCCTGGCCAGTATAACCAATACCCACCTAACCCGAACCAGCAAAATTTCCAAAATTTCCAGCCCAACCAAAATTCCCAGTATAACCAGCACCAAGGGCCGAATCAATCCCAATATCCTAGCAGGTCAAGGAGATCTATGGAGGACATGATGGGAGGAATTGCTCGCATCGCAGCAAGGTATCAAGGGTGAGTTACAATCCCAAATGAAGTAGTGCAAGGGATGCAGAGTGCCCAGAAGGAGCATAAGGCGAACATAGATATGATGAATAGGCAGTTGGCCCAACTGGCCAGTTCGATGGGTGAAATGAAAGGAAACTCAGGGAAACTCCCGTCCACAGTCCATGTGCCTGAAAAGGCGAATGTGAGCAAAGTCACACTACGATCCGGGACTACCTATGAAAGGACCCCCAGCCAAAGAAGTCTAGTGGAGAAACCAAGTAGAACAACATTATTGGGGGACGTGTCTCGGAAGAAGAGCTACGCAGACCTATACCCCAGATGCAGGACCCATTTTTCTTGGAGAAAACACCATGTGGAAAAGGTGAGCCCGAGAACGTACTGTCAGGAACGAACCCCATCAAGAGGTAGATCCAGAACGAAGGAAACTCAGACCCAGAATCTGCCCAAGGAAGGTCCCAAGAAGGTTGCTGAGGGACCGGTAGAGGAGAGAAGGGGGGAGAAACCATTCCCTTACCGTTTCGTAACTAAGAGGAAGAAGGAAAACCCAGTGGATTACTTGTCAATTTTCTGGAAGCTGGATGTTACCATACCATTCCTCCAAGTCGTGAAGATACCCCCACTTGGGAAATTTATTAAGGAGTTCATAGCCGGGAAAGCCCAGGAGGATGGAAAAATTATTAGAAGGGATCGCGTCAGCAACAGTGCAGGAGAAGCTACCGCCCAAGAGGGCCGATCCAGGTATGTTCACCCTGCCTATAACTATAGGAGATGTGAAAGTCGAGCATGCAATGTGTAATCTTGGAGCTTCTATTAATGTCATGCCTTTGTCGATCTATAATCAATTGAAGGGGGTTAGATTGTCGAGTACTAGGGTGTTGATCCAACTGGCTGATAGGTCATGCATAAGTCCTGAGGGTGTTTTAGAGAATGTGTTGGTCAGAGTGCATGAGTTTACCTACCCTGCTGACTTTTATGTGATCAAAATGAGTGAGTCCGAGGCTAGGGAATCTAGTGGCATATTGTTAGGTAGGCCATTTTTTAGAACGGCCAAGACGATAGTAGACATGGCTGAGGGAACAATTTGCATTGATTTTCATGGGGAAAAGTTTACTTTTGATATTAATGAGGCCATGAAAAGCATATCGATTCTGAAAATTTATTCTATGTTGATGTGATTGACCCCTTAGTCCAAGATTTTCTTGAGACCGAACTATTGCAGGAAAAGCTCCAAGCTTTAGATGTCTATGAGCAAGCTGACGTAGAAGCCGCTGCATGGTGTGATCTGATCAGTAGCCAAGGGCTGACTGATGAAGAGATAGAATGAGCAATTAAGGACTTCTGCCAGAAATCAGAGTTCCTTGGAGCCGCTGGGGCTCAGCTACCAGTCAGTATAGAGGAATATCCAGAAGGAGAATTAGAGAAAGGAGGAGAGGCTGAGAATAACCCTTTACCCGAAGACACACTTCCACCCCAAGTTGAGCTGAAGAAATTGCCATCAAATTTGAAGTATGCCTTCCTCGGAGAGGAGAACTCACATCCAGTGATCATCAGCAGCAGCATTACGAAGGAACAAGAGGCTAGGCTACTGACCGTGCTGAGCAAGAACAAGAAGGCGATTGGATGGAGTCTCACGATTTAGTTGGAATTAGCCCCGACGTCTGCATGCACCACATTAGGTTGGAGGAAAGAGCAAGGCACATCGAGATGCTCAAAGGAAGGTAAACCCTAACATGGCGAGAAGAGATATTGAAGGAAATCTTGAAGTTGTTGTCGCTAGGGATTATCTATTCAGTGCCGGACAGCGAGTGGGTCAGCCCCCATTCACATGGTTCCAAAGAAATCAGGGATCCAAGTCGTGAAGAATGAAAAGAAAGAGCTAATACCAATGAGGCTAGTCACGGGTTGGCGAATGTGCATCGATTACCGTAAGCTGAACAATGCGACCAGGAAGGACCATTTTCCCTTGCCTTTCATCGACCAAATGTTGGAGAGATTAGCTGGAAGAAGTACTTCTGTTTTCTGGATGGGTACAACGGATACTTCCAAATTTACGTGGATCCTGAAGACCAGGATAAGACCACCTTCACTTGCCCATTCGGAACCTATGCATACCGACGCATGCCTTTCGGTCTATGCAACGCTCCAGGTACGTTTCAACGATGTATGATGAGCATATTTTCCGATTTGATTGAAGACTGCATAGAGATATTCATGGATGACTTCACGGTCTACGGAGACTCTTTCGATTCTTGCCTTCATCATTTGGATATAGTTCTAGAAAGGTGTCAAGCAAAAAGTCTGGTGTTGAATTTTGAGAAGTGTCATTTTATGGTCACCGAAGGGATTGTTCTGGGACACGTGGTTTCAGAGAGGGGAATCCAGGTAGATCGAGCTAAGGTGGATGTTATATCCAAATTACCGTTCCCTACTGATCAGAAGTGGATAAGGGGTTTTTTGGGGCACGCCGGATTTTATCAAAGATTTATCAAGGATTTCTCCAAGATTGCCCAACCCCTTACCCGACTCCTTCAGCATGAAGTAGAGTTTGTTTTTGATGAGCAATGCAAGGCTGCGTTTAACCTTCTCAAGGAAAAGCTGATATCCGCACCTATCATACGGGCTCCTGACTGGGACTATCCTTTCGAAGTGATGTGCGACGCCAGCGATTATGCAGTGGGAGCCGTACTGGGACAGAAGATCGATGGGAAGAGGTAAGTAATTTTTTATGCATCTAAGACTCTGAATCAAGCCCAGCGGAATTATGATACCACTGAGAAAGAGATGCTGGCAGTGGTGTATTCTTTCGAGAAGTTCCGGCCATACTTGTTGGGATCCAAGGTCATCGTTTATAATGACCATGCAGCGATTAAGTATCTGATTGCCAAGAAGGAATCCAAACCCCGCTTGATCCGATGGGTCCTTTTGTTACAAGAATTCGACTGGGACGTGGAAGATAAGAAGGGATTCGAGAACAAGGTGGCAGACCATTTGAGTAGAATAGTGCAAGAAGGAAACAGCGAAGAAGTGTACGACAAGTTTCCAGAAGAGCATTTATGTGAGGTAAATTTTGAGGCCAGGAAGATTGACTGGGAAGAAGTGATGAAGCTTACTGGCCAGTACGATACTGAAAAAGGAAAAGAAAAGGTAGGGCAAGAGCCGTGGTATGCAGACCTGGCCAACTACCTAGTGACTGGAGAACTTCCAGAGGTGCCGAGTATTACCAAGGCCCAGAGAATGAAAATCAAGAGTGAGGCAAATACTACTTTTGGGACGACCCCTATCTGTGGAGAGTAAGATCCGATCAAGTGATAAGGAGGTACGTTCCTGACTGGGAGCAAAGGGACGTTGTGACACATTGCCACTCTTCGGCATGTGGAGGACACTCGGTCCTAAGAAGACGGCAAGGAAGATTCTGGACAGCGGCTTTTATTGGCCAACGCTCAACAAGGATGCGTACGAGTTCTGCAGAACTTGTGAGCGCTGTCAACTGACCGGAGGAATATCTGCCAGGGATGAAATGCCGTAGGTACCCGTAATTGTTTGCGAGCTGTTCGACATATGGGGAATGGATTTCATGGGTCCGTTTCCTTCGTCCTATGGCAATTTGTACATTTTAGTCGCAGTGGATTACGTCTCCAAATGGGTGGAGGCCAAGGCCACAAGCACGTGTGAAGCAAGGGAGGTGGCCAAGTTCCTAAAGAGTCATATCTTTAGCCGGTTCGGAGTACCAAGAGCGATCATATCAGACCAAGTTACACATTTCTGTAATAGCACAATTGAAGCATTAATGAAAAAATACGGCGTACACCACAGACTATCAAGCCCCTACCATCCGCAAGCTAACGGTCAAGCGGAGATTTCTAACCGCGAGATAAATAAGATCTTGGAGAAGACTGTAAATCCTTCTAGGAAGGATTGGAGTGCAAGGGTAGAGGATGCTCTATGGGCATATCGTACAGCCTACAAGACCCCCATAGGAATGTCCCCATACAGGATCGTTTTTGGGAGATGTGCCATTTACCGATTGGAATTGAACACCGGGCATACTGGGCAGTACAGAAAGTGAATATGGATGCTACAGCCTGTGAAGAGGAAAGGAAGTTGCAGCTGCAGGAGCTTGAGGAACTTAGATTGGAGTCGTTTGATTCAGCTATGTGGTACGAGGAGAGAACCAAATTGTGGCACGACCGGAATGTGAGGACCAAGGATCTCCATGTTGGGCAGAAAGTATTACTCTTCCAGTCGAGGCTGAAGCTCATGCCTGGGAAGCTCAAGTCGAAATGGACAGGGCCTTATGTCATCACCTCACTCCGTTCCAATGGAGCAGTGAAAATTTCAGGGAGTTTTCCTAACTCTGAACCTTTCATAGTAAACGGACATAGGCTAAAAATATTTAGGGAGAATAGTGAGGTGGGTGTAGTGGATAAAATTCCACTGCAACCACTTACTACGGCTGTCTACTGATCAGTAAGATAGGAATTTGGAGTTCCACGTGGCTAGTTTCTTTTTGAAAATAGTTTCCATATACTGGCCAAGTAGAATTCCAAATTGCCTAAGGAAGATGTAAATATTGTAAATACGTAGTTAATCTCTGCATGCAAGATAATTTCTAAAAATCCAAAAAAAATTTGGGCCTTAATTTTAATTTGGAGTACGTATTGATCAAAAAAAAATTGTCTATCTGGTGCTATTTCAGATTTTATTTAAGGGCAAATTTGATTTATTTTCCTTATTAGGTAAGTATAGGGGGGAATATGGAGAGGACGAAAATTTGAATTAAAGTTGGTGCAGCTTTTGCAGGGTGTCAACGGCTGGGAGTGGCGCGTGAGCATAGAGAAGGGACACGCTGACCAATCAGAGGCCAGCAATCTCAACCGCCTCCCATCTGAAGCGTCGCGACCGGCAACCCCTGATAACCGGTTACAACCACCTGCAACTGCTCTCTCTCACCCAAATTAAACTCACCGTCCCAACCCTTTTCCCTCACAAACCCTCATTTACATTTTCTCTCCCAAAAGTTTCTTTCCCATTTCCACCAGTTCAAACCCTACTTTCCACCACCAAATCGTAAATTTCTGATCATGGGGAAGAAAGCGTTCGCCAAGAAAATCAAACCTCGCCGCCAAGAAACCCCGGAGGCACAACCACAGCCAAATCCACCACCACCGGCACCGACCGCTCAGCCGCCACCCATGATTTCCATGGATGCCATGATGGCATTTCTTCGCCAACAAGACCCGACAAGGGACTGGACGACGGAGCTGACCAGTTTCGGCCAAATGGGGGGCGTAGGAACCGCACCCAGTGAAATTCCGCCTGCGCCGGTCAGCCATACAGCAGTACATTCAGAGGAGGGAACTCCCTCGGTGACCGCGCCATCGGAAACCTCAGTACCTAATTCGGCTGAACTCGACGCCATCGCTGCCCACTACGACTCCGGCCTTGAGGAGCATGAGGAAAAAACGACTCAAGAGGGGAGCGGCGGAACGAATAAGACGCCCGAAGCGGAGCCGGTATCTCAAGAAGTGGCAAGGGAGGACTTAGATCTGAACGAGTCAGCCCAGAAGCGGACTCTTATGACTGATGAGGAGTTCGATTCCATTTTGAACCAAGCA
The DNA here is from genome assembly GCF_004379255.2 of Salvia splendens. Lineage (NCBI taxonomy): Eukaryota > Viridiplantae > Streptophyta > Magnoliopsida > Lamiales > Lamiaceae > Salvia > Salvia splendens. The sequence continues at coordinate 18,945,331 of NC_056047.1, read as the reverse complement.
GCACAAGCTACTACCTCGAAGGCTGAGGGTCTAGACCCCGCTTCGAAGGCAGTAGGCGTGAGTGAAGAGACATGGGGAGTAAGTGAGCCAGAAGGCCCGACATACCAGCCGGAAGAAGAGAAGGGTAATACGATTACAGAAGCCAAGGAAACAGAAACAGAGGCAGCAGAACCAGAAGTAGAAGCACCTACCCCAATGGCACCTCAGGTAGTAAAGCCGATTCCCGTCAAGCGGAGACTGGTAGTGAAGACGGACTCCATGGTAGACCGACCCAAACCAAAAAGGGTGTCGCAACGATGTTTGGGTAAGTGGGCATCCAGCAGGGCGGAACCGAACACGGCGGCAGATCCGCTGGAGATCGTGAGTGACGACGAACGAACAACTCCCACAAAACCTGGGGAGGAGTCCTCACCTTTTGCTGACCTAGAGGATGCCGAAATGGTGGTCGAGGAACCCTCTCTGGTGCAAGTGGATCAGGGTGTGAAAACTGAACGGATGGCTGAGGGTCCGGACCTCGCACCAAGGTAGTTAGCCCCGAAAGACCGGAGGAGGACAACGCCAAGGTAGAGAGTAGCCCACTACCCAGGAGGAAGTCCGATACAAAGATGAGAGGAAGAGAAAAGGCAAGGCCGTTATGAGGAAACAGCCTAGTACCATGAAACCGCGTGTCGTGAACACCGAAATCGTCATTACTGAAGCAACTCAAAGAACTCCACCAAGCCGGCGGGAGTTGAGTGACGACGAGTACACAGCCAGCACTGAATCATCTTCCGACAGCAACATCTCTCTGGCCAATGAGGAGTACACTGAACAGCAGCTCTTGGATGATCATAGAGAGTTAGTCCACCCACCGGTAGAGAGATTAAGATACCGGAGGTGGACGGTTGACCTCACTGACGACGTGGTAGAAGAGATGACGTTGTTCGATTCCAAGGAGCTCAAGTCCCCTTACCGCACCAAGGACGACAAGAGCAAGCAAATCAAGAGTGGGAAGGTACTTCATCTCCCTTCTTTAGATAAATTGAAAGCTCGCGAATCGTTTCTCGCCCTTTTGCATGCGTTGGGTTTCGAATGGTTGTTGGAAAATGAGGTTATGAATATCCCGGTTAAGCTGGCCAAAGAATTTTTCTCGACTTTTCGATTTAAAGTCACCACTGATTTGGACGAGGAGTGCATCAATTTTAGGGTGTTTGGGAGTGAAATTAAGCTAAGTATAATCGAGTGGACGGTAAGAATGGGTATGTGTACTTTGGAGGAGGCGTTGAGTTCGGAGTGGAGGAATAGAGAGAGGGGAATCCCACGCAGGCTTGTGGAGTTTGAACCCCAGAAGGCATGGGCAGAGTTAACCCACCCAGCTTCGGGAGAGTTCCGGTCCACCCTCTCGCAGTCCATCTATTTCAACGACCCTATTTTACGCCTGGTGCAGCTGTTTTTAGACTTCAACCTTTTAGGACAGTCAAATTCGGCAGTGAGAACATCGATGACGGAGTTGTACCTCTTGTGGTGTGCCAAGAAGGGCAGGAAGTTGCACTTGGGATTCTGGACCGCATACCAATGCCACTTCATCGCCACCCACCCAGCACGGAATCTTTCCCTCTGCCACTTATTGGGAATTTTTGTGAGAAACAATATAACCGTCTCAGAGGGAGAGGACTTATCCCCCTTGACAATGGTGGACGGCCCAGGTTTGTTTGATACCCCCCTGTTCGTCCGAACGAATGCGGTCCACTTAAGGCAAGGCGTGCCACGCTTTTATGCAATGGGGGAGGAAGCTTTGCCCACCGGACGGGTAGCAGCAGCCCGGGAGGAATCAGCACAAGAGCAGCGTCAAGAAAGGATTGAGAAGGCTATAGACGAAATAAGAGTAGAGAACAGACAGATGGGAGCAGAGATGATCCGGTTAGCGTCGGTAATGGAAAGGATCCTAAAGGAGTCTGCAAGACAGTGTATACTAACCCAGAAGCAAGCTACTATGGAGACGATAGTGACCGAGCTAGGAGAGGAGAACCAGCGGTTGATAACTGAGATGAACAGGATGGCATCTATGATAGATGAGATATTGGAGGAAGTAACCAGCCAGAGGAAGGAAGAAGCTACAGGAGACAGGGGCCATGAAGCCCAGCATCCCGGACCAAGTGTACCAGTAGAACCCGAGATAGAGAGAGGAGAGGCCGAGGAGCCGGCGGACGTAGATGAGGAGCAAGCTGGGACCGAGAAGGAACAATCTCCTGCACCACCTACCCCGCGAAGGAGCAGGCGACTCAAATAGACCACACCCCCCGACCACAAGTTAGTTTTTCTTTTCTTTCTCATTAGTTTTTCGTATTTTTATTGTTTTCTGTGCTTTTAGGTAGTATAAATTGTGTATGTGCGCACACCCCATTCCTAACACTTAGCCTATTTCATAGTCTAAGTGTGAGAAGTAAAGGGTTTGTTTCCGGGCGCATGCTTTCTGTTTTTCTCTTGTTTGTATTTTTCGTTAGCATGTTTCCTCACACTTAGCCCATTGTCTGGCCTAAGTGTGAGGAATTTGTATATATATGTGTTTTGTGTCTGTTGGTTTCTGTTTAGGTTTTCAAACTCTTCCACTTAGCCTATTCCATAGTCTAAGTGTGAGAAGTTTTAGTGTTAATATGATGTGTTGTTGTTTTATCTGTGTGTCCACCATACTGGCCATTACCTTTTCCACTTCACAGCCTTATCTGAGGGCAGACACTTGTGAAGTGGGAGGGGGGACGCAATGGCCAGTATGATGTATGTGTGGTTTCTGTTTGTGCTTGTGTTAGTGTTTTGTTAGGTATAGTTTTTTTTTATTTTGTGTGTTGATTGGGCTTAAAACTCAACTGTCTTGAGCTGACGGTGAGGGGAATTGAGGGAAATAAGACATGCTGGAAAATAGAAACCACCCCCCTTAGTACCTCCTAGCCAGGATAGATGATGTGAGTATGAGAGAAAAGCCCATACTTAGAGCCAAACACGAAAGCCCTCTTAAAATGTGAGTTATAAGCTTTAAGTGGAGCCACTTTCCACATGTTTAGAAAAGAAAAGAGCGGCTGCCACAAATTGCCTAGGGTGAAGTGACTGCGTGTAGCAACACTGAAGGCAGTAGGAACCCCCCCGCCCCAAAAAAAAACCACCTTTAGAACCTCTTTTCTAACTCTTTATACCCAGATAAATACCCCTAGCCACTGGGACTGTGTGTGTGCAAGGCATGAGGCGAATGAAGCTTACTGGCCAGAAAGATATACAAAAAGGCAGAAACCAGCTGGGCAAGGAACTTAGAAGAAAGTCGACCAGGGAGTCGTCCCAGGTCCAAAGAAGAAGAAGGTATAAGGGTGGCGAAACCACAAAGAAGAGGAAGGAAAGAGAAGGAACAAGGGAAAAATGAAGAAAATGGTTAAAAAAATGATGAAGAAGGAATAAGGGTGGCGAAGCCACAAAGATGCTACTGACTAGTTGGAGACCCAAGTCAGAAGCGCCAGCTGAGGAAAGCAACTAATTAGAAGCCTAATGCACACAGTTCCCCCACATCAATAAAGAAGAGGTTTTGAACCTTAGAGCCTTAGGAACATCCACCCCAAAACACTACAAGCCAATAGCCCATTTACAAGCTTTTAAGTCCTTCAGTCGCTGCACGTGAGATCTAAGTCCGAAGCATTTTGTGGTCCAGCAATTAGAGAGAACAGTCCTAATACTCCTGGTGAGGTATGGGTGACTGAGTGAACCTAGTGTTCGGCCGAGAGTGTGGGCGATCTTGACAAGCGGATGTACTGATTGGGAAAGAAAAGGGGGGGGGGCAGAAGTTCAAGGCTGTCTAAGGTCGGATTGCACCTGATCCCGAGGGGAGGGATGGTTGAAAATATAGCCCGATCTTTGTGTTTTAGTCTTTTTATGTTTGTTTGTGTGTTTTTTTCTTTTCTTTTTCTATGTTTGTTCAAGTGTTTTTCTTTGCGTCGTAGTATAGAGTCTAGTTTAGGTAGAGTCGGTCAGGGGAGTAACCAGACTAGAATTCGACTTATTTCTTTTTGTTTGTTCTTCACGCTTGAGGACAAGCATGTGGTAAGTGTGAGCAGTTTGATAAGTCGTATTCTAGGTCTTGGTTACTGGTCAGTATGATGTGCATATTTGAACTTTATCTACAAAACAAGTTGCTTAAGCGTGCAGGTTGAGTGTTCTAACCAGTAGGGAAGCTTCGGAATAACTCAAGTGAAAAGGGTGTCAGGATGTTGCTATCCTGATCAGTATACATGCTAAAACGGTTCGAGATGGAGAAGACGGATAGCTGAGGCTGATTACCCACAATTAAGGGCAAAGGAGTCATCTTGCAATAAGGATTTACCCTAAAATCAAGGGTAAGCCTCCCTATAAAAGGAACCCACTTGGAGAGAAAAGGGATATCTATTTTCACCATCATCATTTTTAGGTAGATTTCTCTCGGTAGTTCAGTTCTTCAGCCCAGTCCAGTTTCTCATTCCTCAACACAACCATGATTACCTGAGTTCCAGAAGCTCCCGGAGTTCCAGTCATCCTCGTTCCAGCCAGCAAGATCATAGTTTAGGAGTTCCATCGCCCGGAGTGGCAAACACTTTTATTTCGCTTTCGTAGTTTAAATTTCTTGTTTTTCTTCACTATGGATCTGTGTTGCTTTTGATTTTCACGGCTTAGAACTACTTTGTTTGCAGGATCCGAACTTGTTTTATGCTATGAAATTGTTTTCTGTTCAGTTTACCTCGCTGATCTCTTTTCCTTCTGCCTAGTTAGCTTAGATCTAGAGTTTCTGGTTGTTTTAAGTGTTAAATCGGTTGTTGCTGTTTTCGTCGTAATTTTCTCTGAGTTAGTACAATCGGGAACTGTTTGATTGTGAAATAAATCGTTGCATGCAAAGTCTAGTTTGAGTTTCGATTCGTTTTCATGTTGACCGGTATGCGGAGTTACAGTGTTGGTGTTTGATTTCAGATTTGGAATTTTTATTTGTGGATCTGTGTTCGTGAGTTGTTATTCTGTGTTTTACTTGGCGAATCTGGAGTTGTCATTTAATTTTGATCAAGTGTGTTGAAGAAGATGATGTCCATGTCAATAGTTGGGGACCACTTTTACTTTTTAGATGCTTTTTGCCTTTTGTCCTTCACTTTTAGTTTGTACTCTGCAGATCTGTCAGCCTAGTCACACAATTCCCACTACCTTCGGATATTCCGTTTGGCCCAAAATAGAAACCCAGTACTTCTCGAATATTTTCTGTTACACCATGATTACCCATTTCCACGTACAGCTGCACCTCTACACTTCTCCCCCATTCTAGTCAGTAGGATACTACTTTTAAATTCTTGCCTAGGTAGAGACTCAACCCGAGCGTGGTAGCTAACCAAACCCTCCAGAATATCACCGCAATAGTTTTAGCGCACCATCTATGTGGGATTCGACCCCTACCTTCACTATACTACCCAGTAGAAGAGGGTTGAAGATTCTTTGAAAGCAGGTTCTAGGCTAGCGGGGATTCTTATACTGATCAGTAGGATAGATCCTTGCTTGAGCGACACCTACGCAAACCTGAGATCTTTCAAGACCGCAGCCCTGATTCGGTCCTATCCCTTCCGGCACTCCTCCCCGCTGTGTGGCCTCCCCTCCGGGCAAAATGCCTTGTAGGCTGCTGATATTTTAGCCCACAAGTTGACGATCCTATGATTGTTCGAATGGAGGGGATCATCGCAAACACTCACCCAAGCCTTGGACAGCGCGACGTTCTCCGCATCCGTCCAATTCCTCCGTGCCGAGTTGTCATCATCAGTCGGCTGCGACAACTCGCCGACCACCCTTTTGCCCTTCCCCTTGCCCTTCTTCTTCTTTGGTGCGCCCCGACCCCGCCCTACTCCCCCCGTTTGAATGGGAGTGTCCGCATCCTCGAGATCTATCCCCAACTCCTCTAAGGAGAAAGTCTCCCACCCAGTGAACTGCGTCTCCGATGGGGTCGATGTGTGCGAAGAAGCAGTCAAAAAATCAATACTGGGGCGATAGACATTGTCCCTCCCCCGGCGTCCCCTGCATCCCGGCTGCCCACCTCGACATCAACTGCATCCCGGGTTGCATCCCCGGTACCCCCTGCCTGCCCTGCATCCCCTACCATCCCGACATACTACCCCCGGCTGCCATCCCGGGCATCATCTGCTGCCAAGGGTACATGTTGTAGTACCCGGCCATCGGACCCCATCCACCTCCCACGGGTACCGTGGGAGTTTGAGATCCGCTCGTCACTGGAGTAGACTCGTTGTTGTTCTCCATTTTGCTTTATTGCTCTTGTACAAAAATTAAGTGAGAGAGAAAACTCGTTAAAACAAGCGGTGCGAATGAAAAGGACGTGCAAATCGCGTATATATAGTGTTTCGAAAGGAAAAAAAGTGTTGGCCGATCGCTCGCCGATCGCCCGCCTACAATGGCGGCCAGCCGATCGGCGAGCGCATCGGCCAACGCTCAAAAATCGGCGTGCGCTTGCCGAAATTCTCGCCGTTTTTTCCGCTCGACGCCTACAATGGTTCGGCTAGCAGACCGGCCAGTGCCGGGAATCGGCTAGCCGGACCGCTAGCCTCCATTGGAGATGCTCTTAGTAAAACAAAAGTCTCTCTAGTATGAAAATGATTGTAATGTGAACTTGTCCTTTGGGTTTATCTTTTCGGTGGTGGAATTTAATTTTGTCACTTTTCTAATTTTATGTGATGTCTGAATTAGTACATAGAATGAAATTAATACTCCATGTTAACCGAGGTATTGACTAATACTTTGATTTCCATGCTCTGTTTGTATATAACATAAAATTGATCCTTTATTAGGTGGAATGGTTGGCATAATATTAGTTTTAATTTGATAAGCATGGCGGCTGCTGGTTTAAGTTTAAAATTACTAGAATTTGATTACAAGTCACAGTAAACAATTTATTTGATTAGTTGGCAACTACTAGTAATTATTATAGAATCACTACTAAAAAATTGATTTTTAATGGCACTTCAAAATGACACCAGAATTATGTTAACGTTACACTTTATCTATAATGGCAGTTGAAGGAAGTGTCAGCCCAACACATGTAATAATAGATCAAGTGCCACGATAGACTGTGTGTTACTTCACTGAAAACCGCCATAAAATGCCTTATGTAATGGCACGCATAAATATCACGAAATATCAAATCTTATGGCACTTGAAAGTGCCAACATACTGTCGATATGTACTATATACAAAAATTTATAAAATCCCACCCTGCAAATATTAATAATTACATTTTCACCTGTAAATATTTATAATTTACATTTTTCACCTACATATATGTAAAAGCTATATTCTCATCCTTCAAATATATATAAATTTTTTTTCATTATTTAATTTTGCTAAATTTAAATATATATAATTAAAATTTCATTTTCCATAGTACTATCAGTTCCGCATGAAATTTACAATGAGTTCAAATACAAAACATATTTTCATATAAAAAACTTGTATAATAATTTCCACAAAATCAAAGTATACAATATTAAAATAAAAAAATACAAAAAAGTTCTAGATAACTACAAAGCTTATCCAACACTTTGATTTTTCTTAGAAGTTCATTCTCACATGCAATCACATCCGCATAAGAATACTTAGCTAACTTCATCTTCGCAACAACATCATGTGTGATATGTTCCTGTTAAGATATTAGAAACACAATATTAATCAAGGTAAACGAGTACAAAATATAATAAAATTAATATTGTAAAGAGATATACTATACTGAACTTTGTTATTAATGCCTATGTGGTGCTAATCAAATTCGGATCTTGATATAAATTGAGATGTGGACATGATTAGTGTACACTTGTAGTCGTAGGTCATCTGGCGGGTTCAACTGCCAGGACAACAATGTTTGGCAAGATGCGAGTTGCAAGCTCAGATGCATCGTAAAAAGAACTTATGGTGGATATACTTACTCATAAAGCCTGACATAAAAAAAACACTAACATAAATGGAAAGAAGGTGATACCCAAATAAAAGATTGAAACCTGAATGGGTTAAACTTGCTATCCAGCCCCTTCCTTAGCAATGCTAACTCAAAAGTTGTCACTTTCCAATATTCCATAATATGAATTTATCAAAACATGCTCCCCATGATAGATTGTAGAGAGAATGAATTTATCAACACTTTTTTCTTCTCTGCTTCCTAGCAAATTTTCAATCATAAATGCAAGAAGAAACAAACCTAGAAAATGTATATCCACACAAGCATGTAGAACTTGCATATTGACTTCGATACCTTTCTTATTCTCCGCCACTCCATATAGTACTGCATAATATATAAATATATCAAGTCAGTAAATGTTAGTACCTAGGTATTTCTCAAATAAAGAAGTTTTCACTACCTTTTATTCTTTGAACATAAAATACATACACGTATACAGTATCTGTATAACAATATGCATGACACTTGCAATCTCATTGACTCTTAGAAAGAACATGGAAAAGAAACTATTATAAGCATATGAAATTCGGAGTAGGTGCATCACTACTGATAGTTTAAAAACATGCTTCATACAAGGCAATTACCAAGGCACATGCTTCATACAAGACAATTACCAAGACAAAGCATTATCAACTTACTAATTTAGAGTGAATGATGCAAGCTAACGTTAAGTGTCTAAATTTGTGAATGGGGTAACATATTTATAGTTTATAGACACACACATATCAAACTATGTAGTGCAAAATTCAACAGATATACGATTATAAAAACCGTATGTAGAAAAATGGATTAAATTTATGTTCCAATTATGCTACATGTGAAAAAAAATTATGCATGCAGTTAAACATACTAACTGAAGAAAAAAGGACACAATCATGTACATGAGTAATACATTAGAAACATGATAATGATTTATTTAAAATATTAGAAGTGGGACCTAATACAAACAATATTGAAACTATTCATCCATGCTTCAAAGCTGGTAACTATGGAAGTCATAACTCAAAAGGTAATCGAGAGTGCTAATAAGATGAACCATTCAAAAAACAATATTGAAACTATTCATCCATGCTTCAAAGCTGGTAACTATGGAAGTCATAACTCAAAAAGGTAATCGAGAAATAATTTAGTTGAAATTGAGAAAGAATATGAACTAAAACAGTTTTAGTTGGATATGAACAAATGAGTACTACTATAGAGAACTTACAGTTATGAAGTCAGATGGATCATATATCCAGCTTGGCTAATATCGCTCCAAATATTACTAAGCTTATTATTCACAAATTCACCCATTATCAAGTCTACGAATCCATAAAATATAAATGATAATGTGTTATGTAATTCCATACACTGATTTATACTTGCAAAATAACAATAATTCTAAATACTCAAATCCTATAAACTACAATGCACAAAATTGAGTGTCTAAAGTATGATTAGATGATTCATTACTGTAAAACAAAATTGCAATAGATTATTCCTAAAACAACAAAAGACAACATAAAAATCAAATAGTAGTAAAATTGCAAATCCCCCAATATCAATCAGGCTCATTCCTACATAAAAATCGAATAGTAATACTTTCATGAAGCTGAAGAAAGAACTTACACTTTCACAATGAAAAGAAAGTCGTGTGCATCCTTCTCACTCTGTCATCAAGGATTAGTTACGATTGTTGCTTCAAATATAACAAACTTAGGCAAAATTCCAAGAAAGGACGCCATGCAAAAATGTATCCGCCATTTGGACCATGAAAAACAAAGTTTCCAGACATGGTATAGACGCGAGAAGCTCTCGCGTGTTTAACTAAACACGCTTGAAGCTCTTGCGTGTTTTAACTAAACACGCATCAGGCTATCGCGTGTTTAACTAAACACGCGACACGCTCTCGCGTGTTTCGGGTAGACACAAATTCCAGCCCAAACGGCAGAGACCTCACTTTCCACTCGCGAATTCACTTCCAGCTCGCTCAATCTCTCACTCTCAGCGACGGCCAACGTTTCTAGCCGGCGAAAATCGAAGTGAATCCGTGATTTTGTTGCTCTAATTCCTATTTTAAGTGGTGTTAGGTAATTATTGACTATTAATTTCAATTATCATTGCTATATGTTAGTTAGTTATAGATTTAGGGTTTATGGCATTGAACTTGGTATTGAATTTTCGATTTTAATTTTGTTCAATATTTATCTAAGTATGTTGAATTTATAGTATATGATGTTATGTCGCACTTATTTTGCAGGTTTAATGGTGTTTGTGAGTTTATATTGGGATGGGAAAATTATTCAGCTCCCAGGTTTGGGTGTTGCTTATGATCCCCCTCGTGCAAATTCATTTATTATATTGAATGAAAAGATATCATATTATCAGCTTGTATCAATGATATGTGAAAAAATTGGAATTGAGTTGGATGCACATACGATTGATTTAACATGGAGGCATCCTGTGGTTTTTAGTGGAGTGGTGAATTATATAGCTACACCAGTGGATGCTAATTTGTTGGAGTATATGTTTGGTGAAAATCCACGTCAAATTGAACTTTTTATTGAATATACTCCTGTTCCCACTGCGTTGCAATTTGAACCACCTATCACTCATCATGATGTTGGAACATCTAGGAGAGATGGTTATCCTAGTTTTGATGTCGGGACATCTAGGAGGGATGATGAATATCATAGCTTTGAATTTAACACATCTGGGAGAGAGGTTGATGAACCACTAGATGTACCAAATTTGACATGTGATGGTTATGATGGTTCTAATAATTGTGATGGTTCGGATGGGTCTGATAATGGTGATGGTGCAGATGGTTCTGATAATTGTGATGGTGCAGATAATGTTGGTGGTGCAGATGACTCTGATTGTGATGGTTCCGATGGTTCTCAACCAAGTGATCTTGATTATAGTGCAGAATCGTGTGAAGATTCTACAGACGATGAGGCACTTGATATGATGGTTGAGAAGTATGTACAACCATCTGTTCGTGGGGAGCAATCTGTTCCCAACTATGTGCTTGAAGGGTTACCATTTTTTCGATCATTACCATGTAAAGGCAGCCGTGGTTACTTTTCAGAAGACCATGGATTGGTTGATGAAGATATGTGGTATTGGGATGAGGATAATCCGAGACATATAGATGTGGGAACAAAATTTGATAGCAAATTGCAGTTGAAAACTGCTATCACATTATGGCATGTGGGAACAGGTTGGATGTATGAGGTTATGGATAGTCATTCAAGAAGATGGCATGCAGTTTGTAGGGACCCATTTGGTCCGAAAAGAATAGGCAGGGACCTTGGGCAACGCTACCCATGTAATTGGGAGGTTAAAGCAACGTTTAAGAAACGTGATGGTAGCTGGTCTATCAACTCATGGGTTGATCGTCATTGCTGTATGGGAGATCACGATCCAAGTGAACATGTTAATCTTACATCATCCATGATTGCTCTCTGCATTCGAAGTCAAATTGAAAACGATGCAGCATTCAAGCCTTCTGCAGTACATACATATATCAAATAAATTTCACGTGAAAATCAGCTACAAGAAAGCATGGTACGCTCGCAGAAAAGCTATTGAGCTTGTATATGGTGGGTGGGAGGGGTCCTTCAGACAACTCCCCAGCTACCTGACTGAGTTGCAAACTCAAAATCCGGGGACAATCGTTGAGTGGTTGCATGACCCTGTATTGAGTCAAGGTAATACAAAGGTGTTCCGCTACGTATTTTGGGCATTTGGGCCAGCAATAGAGGCGTTCCAAGTAGCAAAGCCGGTCTTATCAGTTGATGGGACTCACCTGCGTGGAAGATTGAAAGGTAAACTACTTGCTGCAGTAGGTTACGATGCAAATAAGAATTGTTTGCCTGTTGCTTTTGCTATTGTCGATGAAGAAACAAACGAGAGTTGGAGTTGGTTTTTGAATCTTGTGAGAGTGCATATTATAAAGCATGACCAGGAAGTGTGCATAATAAGTGACAGACATCAAGGCATTATAAATGCCATGAAGGCTGATGTGTGGAAAGAGGCACCAGTTGGTTATCATCGATTCTGTTTAATTCACGTTAGATCGAATGTGTTACAAAGACACAAAGTCCCCGGAGTGAAGAAATGGGTATGGATAATGGGTGAAGTGAGTGAGGAGCGGAGATATTGGACTGCAAGGCGTGAATTAGAAAAGGTGAGTCCAGAAGCTCTGAGGTATCTCGAAACCACCATAGATAGATCGCAATGGACTATGGCACACGATGAATTTCGTCGATGGGGTGAGACATCTACTAACATGGCCGAGTGTTATAATAATGTGTTGTTAGCTGCGAGGGAACTCCCAATTAGAGCTATCGTTGATATTACATTCTGGCGGACCATCAACTGGTTTGTTAACCGAACGACTCTAGCCAAACAATGTCAGACGTCTTTGACACCGTGGGCTTGGGAGTTATTTCAGAAGAATGACCAACGGGGGAGACGTCATCATGTTAGGACTACAAGCATAGCACGTGGCATCTATGATGTGCTAACCTATCACAGAGGTCCGGGTAGAGGCCATAATATACATGTTGTAGATTACCGTGAAAAGATATGCTCATGTGGAAAGTGGCAGACCTGGAGAATGCCTTGCTCTCACGCTGTTGCGGTGCTGAGAGAACGCAGTGATGACATCTTTAGTCATGTTGATACACGATACCACACAGATGTTTGGATTCACCAGTACGCAGGTATGTTGTTTAAATACTTTGTATTCTTTCATTTTTATCATGTCTTACATCTGCACTTTTATGCAGCTGTGTTCCGTCCACTGAGACACCAAGATTATTGGTATGAACCTGAATGGACACTCGAATGTTCACCAGCACGGCTACTTCCTCGTTCACGTGGGCGATACAACAGAAGGAGGATACACAACCAAATGGATGAGCGCGAAGAAGATGCGCCAAGAGCTTCTCCTCGATGCCGCCTTTGTGGAGAGACCGGCCATAATAGAAGAAAGTGCACTTTAGGACGTGTTATGTAGTTATTTTATGTTTGAGAATCGTGATTGAGGGTTGGAGTTTATTATGTGTTTGAACCAAGATTAAGCCTGAAATGACATTCTTAAGTAATATTGTTTACAAAAAATTCGACAGAGTTTACTTTATTTATTGATCAATCCACCTGTAATAAATCAATCAACATATAATAAGTCAACAGTACATCTCAAATCAATCCACCAGTAATAAATAGACAATACATCTAATGATATTATTCTACTTAAATGACGAAGGTGTATATTTACTCGGGCCTTTTCCTCTGTTGTCACGGCTAGACCTTCTACGTGGGAACATACCCATAATTGTCTGAGACAAACTTGGTCTGGAGCGTTCCTTATCGGGACGGGATGTATGTGAACTGCTACTAGGTCGATCGAGTTGAATACTACTCCTAGGAGGGTCAATATGCTCTCTCCTCGTGGGGCGCTCTATGTAGGCACTACTCCTAGGAGCAACATCATCATCATCATCGGCATCTTCATCATCATCACCATCATCATCATCATCAGCAGCATCATCATCATCATTTGTTGGAGAGTGCACGATATGGACATCCGAAAAGAATGAATCCTGTGTAGTAGGATTCCATGGTAGCCCAACTCTATCTAATGGAGTCACCCAACTAGACTGTGGCGCGTCTGACCAAGTAGGAAACCAACTAGAGGGATCTGGTGCTGGTGGATTTTGCATTTCGGGCTCACCAGCAAAATTGTCGATGAGTGCATCCAAATCTATGTTATCATCTGAATTAATATTTTCTTCATTTGCTGCTTGTGATGACCCTGGCATGCCTTGGGACATTCTGAAATGCCGTGAATAACCATGCCCGCCTGTTCGGATACCTCTCTGGCCAATACCGCGAGCTCTTCGGATAAACCCCCGGGACATATCCACATCAGTGCGCTATGTGGAAGGTATGACCGTGCGTTCACTCTCACCGCACTCGGTGAGGCAGTTAAGAGCAAGACTGTTAATCTCGTGCAACAATCCTACGGCGTCTGCTGGGTCAAAACCGCGCGACATCTGAAATATACGTGCCAATGTCTCCGCCTGTAACAAATAAAACATGCATATTTAATAACATACATACTTTTAAAATGAAACAACAACTATAAAAATACAATACTTACTTGGACTGTAGATGATGATGCAACAGTGTTCATCCCTACTTCTGGAAGCCTACCCGGCTGCGTGATATATGTAATGGTAATTTTAAAATACCACTCCATGTATTGTCGAGTCCTCATCACCTGCACGTGGTCTGCAAGAGGCTCCATGTAAGCGTTAGTAACGAACTCAGACCTTCTCTCCCAATATTGGATGTAGGCCTTATTCTGCACAGCCCAGTTCGTCTTAGCCTTTCCACGACGATTGGTTTTGAAGTGAGTTTCATGGAAACCCCAATCACGCGAGAGGAAGACGCGTCTCTTCTTTTTAACACGCGAGAGGAATATGCGTCTATACTTTTAAGACACGCGAGAAGCTCTCGCGTCTATACCATGGCTGAAATCTTTTTTTTTCAGGGTCCAAATGGCGGATACATTTTGCCATAACGTCCCTTCTTGGAATTTTGCCAACAAACTTATCTAAACTCTGACAAATAAAAGTTGAACAATATATGCGCATTTACACAGAGAAATTACATTAAAAAAACGAGGGTTGTAGAGTGAAAGGAACCTCGGGTGGACAATTTTAGACGGCGAGGGCTGCTCTTGTGCCCACATCAATTTCTCATCACCAAGTCAATTGATTCAGAGGTGTAAATTTATCCATTCCGTCCTCTTCCTGAGATTTGCAGTTGAAGGATGGATTGGGATTTGCAACTAGGGTTAGATGCGAATGAAAATCTGATTTGGTGGGAAAGTTACCGCCAATGGCTGTGAAAAGTGAAAACAATCCAATTTTTATTTTGTCTTTTTTTTCTTTGGTCAGTTCAATAGAAAACAAAATTTGACTAGTAGTACTAATTTTTTAGGCTTGACTAAAAGAGGTTATGATAACTAAAATACTATTTTTTGATGTTATAATAGTCTAAAGCAATCATTTTTTAATTTATATAATCATATAATTATTAATTTCTCAGTTTTTATTATTTTCTTAAACACTTAAACTTAATTACTGAGTATTTTTTGAATCCATAAACAAATTTAGTTAAAAAGACAATAATCACACGGTCAATTATTAAATCTAAAAAAATCGATGGATGGTCGTTTAGTGTAGAAGCATGTGATATTCACCATATCCATTTTTATTTTCTATTTTTATATCTAAACTAGTATCACGCCCGTGCGATGCATGAGTCATTTTAATTTCTTCATATTTATTTCATTATGCGAAATAAATTTTGTGAAATGATAAACAAAAGAATATTCGACATCCTCTTACTTTGGATTATACTTTTTCAATCACATTAACCGCACATGGGCACAAGAGTGCTTCTAAATACTAACTTTTCTTTAAAATGTCAGTACGATCACATTAAAATTTTAACACATATTTGTGTTGACATTTTAATAAACTGTCTTGACATTTCAATATCAGACTAAAAATTAAATCACTTTTTTAATTCTGTGAAAATATGAATTAATCGTTGAGTTATAACTGCAGGAGCAAGTTTACGTTGCAATAATTTAAGATTGCACTGGTGAGACATTTCCTAGTCGAGCTTCATTTCATTGCAATATAGTGACCCTATACACTAAAAACCCAAACCTTGAAACCTAAATCCTAAACCCTTAACTTTAAAATATACTCATCATGACCAACAAATGAGTCATATATCAATAAAATTCAACCTCCGTCCCAGTTCAATTTTACTTTGTTGATCACTTATTCTATTTTGGGGGTTTTAGATATGTATTCGATATCTTACATTGGGTCGTCCTACTTGATAATCCTTACTGATAATAGAGGTTTTTTACCTGAATCTTGGCTATAAATCTGATTATATGCTCATATCAAGAAAGTGCAAATTTAATTAAAAAACATGATGACATTCTGTTTATTTTTAAAATTTTTGTGCAGATCTATACATATATAAAAGAGAGTTTTGGATCAATAAGAGTGGCTCGATCGACACATTTGAATCCTAAACCATAAACACTAAACTTTGAACTCTAAACCATAAATACTAAACCCTAAACCCTATTAGCTTCTAGATTTGAGATCAATTAGAATGGCTCGATACACTTGAACCCTAAACCATTAATCATAAACCCTAAACACTAAACATTGAACCCTGGATCTAAACCATTACCTTCATCTCAATTATATGGAGATATGTATTAGTATTAATTTTCATAAACTTTCTCACTTCCGCTTCGCCTAATTGTCATAAAATAAAAAAAATATTATTATGCATATTGAAATATGCATAATAATATGTACTTGTCTGTGAAACCTTCAGTTCATGACGACGATAGTACGTCTGAGGCGGCAACACATGAGAATCACCGCACTTTTTTTCCACCACGGTCATTACAATTTTAATTAACATAATTGGTATTTATAGAAAATTTAGTAGCTTTTGGCATTCTAATTCCTTTTATATTCTTCTCTGTTGACTCTTAGTGATTCCAATTTAATTTATTATAAATTAAAGTAGTAATAAAATGACATAGAAATTTTTAACCGGTCTCAATGGAATTTTTTTGAATATGAACCAAATGTAAGTAGAAGGTCAACCACTACTCATATTATTCGGTTTTATTGAATTAAATTTAATTCCAATGGTCATTGTCTTCCATTTATTAAAGAAATACGTTATTAGTTACAATTAGAATTCTCCCTATCATACGTTTTACATTTAATCAGTCATTGTATCTTTAATCGTATTAATTTTTAACTAAAATGGTATTTCCATAAATATACAAAGGTGGAATGAAATACAATAATAAGTAATTGACTTCCGTTGTAACTTAATATCATTTAGCCGGTAATGAATTTTTCAGAAGGAATTTATAGAAGATCTTTATATCATTTGGTATTCTTCCCAGACTGACTTTTAGTATGTCCACTATTAAAACTTAAATCAATAGTAGTAATTGTTTAGACCTTTCAAATAATGTCGATTGATTAAATTGACCTTTTAAATAATGTAACGTTAGCTTAATTAAGAATATGATCATTTTCTGAAACGGCCAATGAAGATAGACAAATTTATTAACAAAAACTATTTCTAATAAATTTTTATTTTTTAAATTAAAATGGCAGTTTTGTAAATAACGCCAAAACTCCTCTTTTATATATGTATAGATTATTATTTTATTATGAATTTTGGAAATTTCCAAAAAATACACATATTTAATTGTTATTACCATTTTTTACTCATCACAGTTAATTTTATCACAGTGAATTCACATTTTGAATTAATTACTTAAAATCAGATATAATTACATTATTTGAGAATTTAAAATCATAAATACATAAACCAATTTAAATGTACAATTGTATACACATATTTAAGATGTCAAAAAGTTCAAACCACTTATGCTAAATTATTGATGAATGAAAAATTGTAACAAAAATGTAACATTAGTTAAATTAGTGAATTATTTACCAAATGATCAATATATCTGAAAATAACACTAAATAATTGTCATATTGAATTCATTTGCAATAAATGTAATTTTAAATGTACTACCCCTTCCGTCTCACAAGAAATATACACTTTTTAATTTTGAAAAATCTTCTCTTAATAAGATGAGACTCATTCTCCATTAATAATACTTTATTTATTTTTCCTCTTAATCTATCTTACTTTACCACTTGTAGATTAAAACCTCATGTGCAATCAAAAGATGTATATTTTTATTAAATGGAGGGAGTAATAATTAACTTTATAACACATTTGAATTTATTAACTATTAATTTAATAATATCCAAAAAAATATACATGGAGCATCACCAATAATCTAAAATTGGATCCTAACAAATATCTCGAAATCAGTATAAATATCTGATGATACCTAACTCAAATTAAAATAGGTATGAACAACAAATTCAATCACGCATAAAATATTCTACTAAAAACATTTTAAGTTTCGTCGTTTCTCCTACATACTCTAGAAATATCCCGACAATATTGCAACTTCTCAATATCCTGCTTTATAGCAAGATCCACCATAATCATATAAAAGCAATGAAATACACTATTATATAGCAAAACAAAGCTATAAACCTGATAAGATAAGAAATGACAAAACACCTATTATGCGGTCATGAAAAATGCATTCTAAGCTGACACGTTTGACTTGTCTTCAAGTTTGGTCTTTTCAAACAAAAACACATAGAACTTTGATGATTGATGAAGTTATGCAGGTTGCATATTACAAATTACAAATTCTACTTGAGAAGTCAATGAGGAAGTGAGTAATAAGCTTATATATGGCACATATTTATAGTCAAAATATATAAAGAATCTTTTTCAATCATTTTTAGTACGTTTCTAATGATGCGGTGGTTACAAATTAGAGTAACGCTAATTCCATTAAATATGTAATATACGAATTTGTGGACTAAACAATGTTTGACTTTATTCCGTTAATTAATAATAAATTATACTACTACTATACTATACTATACAACTCCTCTGATCAGTGTAACAGTAACAACTAATTCCATTACCTATTTATTATATATTTATAATATTATTAATTGTAACCGTTCAGCGGCGTTTATTATGATTAAATTACACAGCACTTATTATATTACTCCTTAATTAGTGTAACCATTTATACATTGCTTATAATGATAATAAATAAATATAAATATGATAATAAGTCAAACATATGAAGAAACTATATTGCGTATAACATTCACAAATTTATACTTAAAATAATTATGCCAGTTACAAATGTTAGGCTGAATTTATTTTAAAACTCCCGCACCATATTGTTTAGCCAAAATAATTTTAAGAAATGCCTAAAAATAGTGACAGTTATGAAAATTAAATGGGTTAAAAATGAAAGGCCATTTAATATTTTTTCTTAATTGCATTTACATCCTTTACATAAAATAGCTATTCAAAAGAAATGCCTAAAAATAGTGACAGTTACGGAAATTAAATGGGTTAAAAATGAAAGGCCATTTAATAATTTTTCTTAATTGCATTTACATCCTTTACATAAAATAGCTATTCAAAACGTCCCAAAACTCAACTTTTATATATGTATAGATTTAGGCATAATATTTCGTACTATTATAATCATAAGAAAAGTAATGAAAATGCCACTACATGATTTCTATTATGACATTCAATTAAAACGCAGCAACAATGAATATTATAAATGCAGTGAAACGTTGATGTAATGACTGGGTATCAGCATCTATAGTAAAGTGCCAAGTGTAAGAATAGCTCATTTTTGTAGTAGTGTAATAAAAAGTTGACTGCGATATGAATGCTTTTATTTTCATCGTAAAATCTTATTTAATTTGTATTATTTTAATTAATGACACGAATGCAGCAGCCAGCTGCCAGCAAGCATGATTTCCATATAGACGAAATATATTGACCAATGAATTTGAGAATAACGAGTCTAAATTGCATTGACCGGACTATGATTCCAACATCCTAAATTGCTGTTATTGTTTAAAACTTTCCAATGTTTCAAGTTTTGTGTCCTTAAAATAAGTTATTTTGTAGTGGTACTATTCTATTCTATGCGAATGCGAATCCCATTAAATATCTCATATTTATTTATTTGAATGTTTGTCAATAAATATCTCATTTCATTTCATACCAGAATTAGAATAGCATCATATGTAGTCTCAGCCGGGAGGCAATATCTAATTGTTTGGTATCTAAAGTTGATATAGAATCAGGGCTTTCTACTACAGCCCGGAGGTAGTATATAATTGTTTGATAAAGAAGTGGCCCTTTTTATGATCGGGATGGGGTTCTCTATTGTTTTAAAATACACAGCAATGCTATTGTGATCATAACGCAATATATTGGAATGAAACACAAAGATACAACAAGAATTGAAGTTGATATGCTCTATAAAAACAAGATATCAAACAACTTCTGTGGAATGGTATTTTGATCAAAACGCAATACATTGGAATGAAACACATATCTTGTTCTTTTCCATTCTTTTTATATGTTGTTTTTATTTTTATTATTGATAACTTTTTCCAATTTCAACACTAAAAATATAGTACAAAATTCAATAAGATTAGCATACTTAAAATTTCTAATTATCACATCAATTATTATAATGTGTACTAGTATATTTTTATTTATTTTGTTAATATTTTTATAGATTCTAATTATGATAAATTAAAAATTAAACATATCAAACAAAAAAAATAAACATGCACGATAATATTTGAAATGATATTTAGAATTTTTATGTATGTGAATTCAATTGAATTTTATAATAGTATGTTTTAGTGTTTACATGGACAAAGTGATCCATAACAAAAATAAAAAGACAGAACTACAAAAAAAATCTCTAGATAATGGTGTTTGCACTTTTTTAATAGCTCATAAAAATAGTTCAAAGTTGATAATTCGATTGGTTCAGTTCGATTATTTGAATTATTGATATTTGGCTCATCTCTAGAAGTGTGATTATGACTGAAAACTAGATTTTGTAAATTCTTTGATAACGTGTATCCTACATTTTCATTCAGAAAGAGTATAAAAACTCACAAGATACGTCAAGAATTGAATCAAAACACAATTAAATTCCAAATATTGTTATAAGTGAGGTTGCAGGGGAAGTAATATCCAATTTCTAGGAAATTGCATTCATATGTCATAGTCAATTTAATAGGAAAAGTGGTCTAAACTGAGTAAACGAATGGGGACAAAGTGTGAAATAGGTTGATGCACTCTATTTTGCTCATTATTTCCGACTTGTGTTTTTGTACAACGAAATTTCCTCCTCGTGTGGGCCACTTGCTTATAAACAAAAAAAAACGAAAAAATGACATAAAATAAAAGGGATTATTATTATTATTATTATTATTATTATTATTATTATTATTATTATTATTACTAATTTTATTACTATTACTATTACTATTACTATTACTATTATTATTATTATTATGTTTTACTTGTTGATATTATTAACTTTTATAATCCTTAATTAAATGTAAATACTACTATCATTTTCTTTGAAGGTTAATCGTATTTATTAGGGATATTGACCCATAATATCAAGAAACTTCAAAAAGTTGGGTTCTACGAACTTTTAGTTTGGCAAATAATATCACTAACTTTAACCCGAGTTTGTTATTTTCCACCAGTGGAAAATTTTAAGCTATATTAATGGATTAAAGAACAATTTTGGAAGGTATGCTTCAACTATCCTCAAAGATTGAAGAACTTGAAGCTCTTGAAGTTGTTGTCGAGAAATTACGAAAAAAAATCCATAACATGGTATTATTTGCCGGAATTTTTTCGCCTATAGGAAATAACAAACTCAGGTAAAAGTTCGTGGTATTATTTGTCAAATTGAAAGTTCGTGGAAAAAATCTAACTTTTTAAAAGTCACGTGATATTAAATGCCAATATCCCTATTTATTAAAAGGAAGAGTAGTACTAATACTAGTATAATTTTGCTCTTTTTCCATGAAAGAGAATTTTGTTTGTTACTACAACTTACAAATACAACTTACAAATAAAGTGTAGTTAATTTATATAGAAATGTAGTACAGTAATACTCCCTCTGTCTCACAAAGATTGTTCTATTCTTCCATTTCCGTCTGTCTCATAAAATTTGTCTCATTTCACTTTTTTTATCATTTTTTGTAGGGGACCGTATATTCCACTAACTCATTCCTACTCACATTTTATTATAAAACTAATATATAAATGTAGAACTCACATTCCACTAACTTTTTCAATTCACTTTCCATTACATTTTTTTAAATCCGTGTCCGATCAAAGTGAGACAATCTTTGTGAGACGGATGGAGTATATAAGTAACAAGTTAGCAAGTGTATGGTACTAACAAAGTGAAACATGAATTAGAGAATTGACAGAAATGATATGTATGTGAGACAAATTATTTTTCAAAAAAATGGAGTTGAAGATGGGGAGTGAGTATGCAATGTTTGTTAGAAAAAATATGAGCAGGCCTGGCCCGGGGGGGGGGGGGTCGAGCAGTGCCCCCGCCCCGGGCCCCCAAAACGTTGGGGCCTCCAAAATCCAAATACATACATGAGTATATACATGCTACTGGGCAACTTTTAAGGTAATAATATAAATTGTATGCTATAAATATTGTCTTGGATGTATTGAAGTGTTTTATTACTACTGTTGTTATTGTTACTATTAGTTTATAGTATTATTATGGGGCCCCTCTTTTAGTTCCGCCCCGGGCCAATAAAAACTCAGGACCGGGCCTGAATATGAGACATAATGATGAAGATGAATAATGAGGTTATGAAGATCATGGGATCCAATCAGGATAGACCAAATTTTGAGCTGGATGAACAGATTCGACATTCTAGAAGTATGCGATTACTATTACGGGAATTGAGAGTGTAAAAGAGTAGCTTTTATTTTATTCTCTTTCCTTTTTTTATTTTATTTTTTATCATTTGTTTCTTTTTATATCAACCGAGCTGGCCTATTTATTTGTTGTGGGAAGAAAAAGATCGCTACCATTCTAAAAGGCGAGTTCTTTCTATTTTTGTTATAGGACACTAATAGAATTCCATTTTAATGAAGGAGTGTAGATTTATTCCGACTTAGGGAGTGACGCATAACGCTTATGCGTCGTTATTAATGAAACGCACCACCCTTATGCGTCTTTGATTAATGACGCACAACCATTATGCGTCGTTAAAAGACGCATAACCATTATCCGCCACTCCCTAATGACGCATAACCCTTATGCGTCACTCTTATGTGCCATCTTCAAATATTAAGGGTTGCACCAAACTATTCTCTATACTTATGGAATTTATTTTAATGGGGCCCTCCCACACTCATTTACAAAATGCATGCCTATATCAACCCTAAACAATTATGGGTCCCCACTAACACAAATTGCACGTTTAGTTATCATTTATAAAATCTAATTACACAATATATATGGTTGGATAGAGATGTGATCAAATGCAAACTTTATATATTGTATAAGGTGATGTGATCAAATGCAAACTCTATATATTGTATTGACATCAAAATCTTGAACTTTTATACTATGTTGACATTCTGTTAATGTTGTGTTGACATTGTATTGAAGAGTTTGGAGTTTGTACAATAAATAGAGTTTGCATTTTATCACTATCCGAGTGAGATATATCTCCCATTCTATTAGAAATATCAAACGAGCCAATTTATTGAATTTCGGATCAGTCCTATTTTGATTGCAAGTTAATTGGGTTGATATTTTTTCGCATTGAAGTTGTCAATCTAAAACGTTCAACTTTTATACTATCTTTTATGGCTAATCAGACTAGAATCCAACGATGAAAATTAATCTATATATGCATATTTCATTCTTAATAATTCAAGACGAGTAATTTTAAGTTTTTGGAATATAGTAGGAATGATAGATTTGTTAGGCACTGATGTGTCAAAATCGAAAAGACGCACAACCCTTATGCGTCTTTGGTTAATGACGCGCAACCATTATACGTCGTTAAAAGACGCATAACCCTTATGCGTCACTCCCTAATGACGCATAACCCTTATGCGTCACTAAATAAAGACGCATGATGGTTATGCGTCACTCCCTGAGTCGGAATACAACTAAAACTCTTCATTAAAATGGAATTCCATTAACATGCATTACAAAAAAAAGAATTTTTCCTCTAAAAGGCCCATTTTCAAATACATTAGATACACTTCTACATCCACACATATAAAGAGATATTACCGTCGTTCATAAAAAATAAAGAAAATTACAGATGATATAGTTACTAATATACAATTAATAAAATAAGAGAGGACGAGGGAGAATAGGATAGCAGTAGTGTTAATTTTATTTGTAGTGTTAATAATGCTTAAAACTTTTCATTTTTAGAATTGATATAATTTATAAGTGAGACGTTTCTTCTTTCTTTTTGTTTTTTTTTATTTTATCATGTCTCTTACTTTATTTTCTCTTTCTCTTTCTTACTTTCTTCTTTACTATTAATAATTTAATTAACTAAATATTAGTACTGCCTAAATTCTTGTGTGTCAATATATGGAGTATTTGCATTCCAGAGTCTAAGAGCATTCAAATTCATGCTCTTCCGCAAGGCATGCTCTTACGCTATTCATAGGTCTCAATTATTCAATTTAAATACTTCAATAACTAAAAACATTCTACAATATTAAACTGCATTAAAAATATCCAAAATACTATTACAACGATCAAGTTCATATCGTACGGATCCATTTTTGAATTTAGAGATTGTTTGACTGAGAGAGGAAGATGAATATGAGTTGTATGAAAAAATATGATAGAAGTATGAGTTGGAGATAATTTGATGTAAAAAACGGATGATGAATGTGAATATTTATAAATGATTTGGGGATTAAAAAATAAAAATATATTAAAAAAATGGGCTAAAAAACAGTTATATTTTTGGAAATCTAAATTTTTTTTCAGATTAATTCCAATTTTTATGAATTTTTTAAAAAAATTAACGCCCAATCAAAAAATATCGTCTGTTGCGGAGGAAGCCAAGAGCTCGTCCATGTCGACGGCACGAGCGTAGCGGCGAGC
Source organism: Salvia splendens (assembly GCF_004379255.2). Classification (NCBI taxonomy): domain Eukaryota; kingdom Viridiplantae; phylum Streptophyta; class Magnoliopsida; order Lamiales; family Lamiaceae; genus Salvia; species Salvia splendens. The sequence continues at coordinate 18,920,651 of NC_056047.1, read as the reverse complement.
ATGCCACTCGTCGTGCCGGCGGCACGAACGAGCTCTTCCGCAAGAGCTCCCCTCCGTATGCTCTAACTCTTAATTTCTAACCCACTTCTTTTATCTTTTCATTACCTTGGGAAATGAAATCGAATGTAGTTACAAAATTGATCTTTTACAAAAATTTCTTTGTGAAAAGCCTTCTCAATTAGGGGTGAGCAAAATATCAGAAAATTGAATATCCAATACAAATAAAATTAATTTTAGAAAATTATTTTTATTAAATATATTTGTGCAATTTCAGTTTTTTCATTTCGGAACAGTTTTTGTTGTTTAGAAATTATTTTTTTGGGTTTGGGGTTTCGAAATTCGGTTCAGTAGGTTCAGTTCATTTTTAAATTTTTTTAAAGAAAATAATTTTTCAATTTAGTTTAATTTAATAAAAAAAACGAACCGGAAACTGAATGTTCACCCCTACTTCCAACCCATACACATCACATCGTATATTTACCTCTTTTACTCCAACGTAATTGAATACTACCTTCTTGTTTTGAAGGCTCTAGAGCATCCACAGTGGAATTTTTTTCGACAGTGGGAAATAACAAACTCAGATAAAGTTCGTAATGTTATTTGTCAAGTTAAAAGTTAGTAGAAAAATTCCTATTTTTGAAAGTTCCATGATATTTAGTAGCCAATATCCCTTAATTAAAAGGTTATTGTGTTACACAGTATCAATTTGTTTTGGTCACTACTAGGTCAATTTGTCATCTTCCCTCTCCTTTTAGTTTTTACTCTGCATTCCATCTTCATCGAACAAACAAACAAACAAACAAACCACCTGATTGGTAAAAGGAGAGTAGTTGGTGGATATGTGAACGAAAAGAGTAAATCCCATACTTTTAGCATGTCGAATTAGAATCTGTTCATCCAGCTAAGAGCATCCACAATAGCGCCTAGCGCACCGCTTAGCCGAGCGCCGGCGCTAGGCGGTTTGCTAGGCGATCTATTGCAACCGCCTAGCGGTTTCCAGATTTAAAAACCGCCTAGCGCTCGGCGGTTCCGTGGCGCTAGGCGGTGCGCTGGGCGATCCGCTCGGCGCTATTGCAGCGTCCGGATCGCCTAGCGCGAATTATTTTTTTTCGAAACCCTATATATACGCGCCTTGCACGTCATTTTCATTTGCACCACTTGTTTTAACGAGTACTCTCTCTCTCTAAATTTCTGTACAAGATCAACAACGGTAAATGGATCTCAACAACGAGCCTACTTCAACGAGTAGCGGGTCTCAAGGTCAAACTCCCCCAGTCCCCGTGGGAAGTGGATGGAGTCAGATGCCACCCTACTACAACATGTACCCGTGGCAGCAGATGATGCCCGGGATGCCAGCCGGGGGGAGTCCGCCGGGGGGGTTTCCGACGATGCCGGGGTGGGCACCCGGGATGCAGATGATGCCCGGGGGTACAGGCGACGCAAGGGACGCCGGGGGGGTACCGACGACACAGGGGATGCCGGGGGACGTCTATCGCCCCAGTTTTGATTTTTCGACTGGTTCGTCGCACACATCGACCCCAACGGAGGGGAAGAGGGTCGGCGAGTCCTCGCAGCCGGATGAGGATGACAGCTTGGTACGGAGGAGGTGGACGGACGCAGAGAACGTCGCGCTGGCCAAGGCGTGGGTGAGTGTTTGCGATGATCCTCTCGTTTTGAACAACCAGAGGATCGTCAACTTGTGGGGCAAGATAGCAGCAGCCTACCAGAGGTTTTGCCCGGAGGGGAGGCGATGCACCAGGGAGGATTGCCGGAAGGGGTGAGACCAAATCAGGGCTGCGGTCTCCCGATTTTCGGGCTTGTACACCAACGCCCTCCGCATGATGAGCAGTGGCCAAACGGAGGAAGACTGCAGGAGGATAGCGGAGAAAGCCTTCCCCCTGAAGGGGGTGTATAAGGATTTCACCTACTGGAACTGCTATATTGTGCTGAACGACTCTGAGAAGTTCCGAGTATGTGTCGACGCTGGCTGGCCGAAGAAGCAACGACTGAACTATACCGGTGATTTCAGCGGCAGCAGCGGTGGTTCCCACGACCTCCCCGAGACGGCCCAGGAGGTCTCGACCCCTCATTCGTTCGCTCGCCGAACTCTCCCGGTTGGGCACAGGCGGGCTCAACGGGAGGCGAGGGGGTCGCCGGGGGTTCCCAGGAGGTCCATTCGGCATCCCCCCTTGGCCAATCCACAGCGGATCTCAAATTCTTCGCGCGTCAACAAACGCGCGCTCAGATGGTCAAGATGATGGCCGAATGGCGGGTGGCGGTGGACCCCATGGAGAAGAGTTTGCTTCAAACATTGCTCCTGAGCATGCAGGAGGATTTGGAGGCGGCACGGAGGGAAGCCGCCGAGAGTAGAGGCGGCGGCGGCGACGGAGGCGGGGGCGATGGTGGCGACGGAGGCAGAGGCGATGGTGCCGACAACGACGGAGGAGACGACGACGGAGCAGAGGAGTGAATTATTGTATTTTTTTGTTAATTATTGTAATTTTTTTTAATTATTGTACTTTTTTTAAATTATTGTACTTTTTAAAATTTTAATAGTATTATTAATGTTTCTCGTATATGTCTCGTAAATTAAATTCCGTATATTGTGTGATTGTTAATTATTTCATTTTTATATAATTGTTATTAGTGATGTGGCTATTGATGTGGCTAGGCTATTGCTGAGCTATTTATGATGTGGCAGGAGGACTTTTAGTGTTGATGATGTGGCAGGAGGAGTTTGTGGCTAGGCTATGGCTGGGCTATTGCTGGGCTATTCCTATTGTGGATGCTCTAACAATTTGCTCTATCCTGATTGGGCCCCACACACCTATACAGTATGAAATGTAGCTGGATCTTCATTACCTCAGTATTCCACTACATCTTCATCATTCTGTCACATATTTTTCCCAACAAAAAATTCTTAGAGCATCTCCAATGGCGGACGTCCGACGGCTTAGAGCATCTCCAATAGCGGACGTCCGGTCGGCCATCCGTGACGGGCGACCGAGACGTCCGCCATTGTAACGAAGCACCTCGGATACGGACGTCCCGTAAGGACGTCGGATGTCCTCGGACGTCCGGTATTAATTTTTTTTTTAAACTCTATATATACGGCTCGTTGAACTTCATTTCATTCGCACCACTTGTGTTAACAAGTTTGGACGAGGAGGGGTTGACGTTGATGTGATTAATTTTTTTTGTTTTATTACTATGTAATTTTTTTTTCGAATCATGTATGTTTTTTTTTAATGAAGTTGTTAATTTTTTCCGTATTCGTGTTGAAATTTTATTTCCGTAAACGTAAATTGCTTTATTTGTGAATTTGTGATTTTTTTATTGCGGGAAGTCCTAGTGGGAAGGGCGGATTGTGCAGGGGAAGTCCTAGTGACGTGGCAGTGGGATGGGAAGTCCTAGTGACGTGGCAGGAGGTGTTTTTGGGAAGTCCTAGTGGATGTCCGAGTGGGACATCCGTGCATTGGAGATGCTCTTGCTCACTCCCCATTTTCAACTACATTTTAGAAATAGATATGTCTCACATATCATATTTTTATCAATTTCATGCATCTTACAATTCATGTTTCAATTTGCTACTACGTACCATACACTTGCTAACTTGGTACTTATAGTCTTATATGCAAATACGTCAAATACATTGTATGCACCTAAAATGTACCGTACAATTTATGTTTCAATTTGCTACTCCGTCCCAAGTTACTTGAGTCGTATTCCATTTTGTGTTGTCCCAGGTTACTTTACTCATCTCTATTTTTGACTAAAAACAAAACATATAATCACACCTATTTTATTATTTCTTTTACTTTACCATCTCTCATCTCTCTTACTTTATTATCTCTTCTACTTTATTTTACTTTATTTAACTCACTAAACACAACTTTCTTAAATCTCATGCCAAAAAGAAACGTTTCTGTTATGGAAATGAGATATACAAATCTTGCCGGGCGAAATTTCAATGAAAATAAAACAATGAAGATTACACTGAAAATAACTGAACAAAAATTACACGGAAAACTTGTGGAAAGTGGTAAACCAAGTCGAGGAGTCCTCTATCCGCAAGACGAAATACGCCCCGGTAGTTCTCTCGGTTTGGCGTGTCGTCCCCAAAGATAAAACGGCTTCGTCTCTGAAGTAGCAGTACCGCTAGCAACAGAACTCCGGCGAACGGGAGTAAGGCGGGGGCAGAGCTTCGACGGGAAGACTATGCAAAAAGGGAGAGAGCGTGTATGCAAGAATGCTTGTGTATGTTCTGTGTAGAATGCAATGGATGCATGCCTATTTATAGGTCAAGTCCACCTGCAGGGCATTGATGGAGTCAACAGCCATTATGTGTGTGCCATGATGGCTTGACTGTAACCGCCGGGGGTTATTGACTGGTGCACTAGCCAGTGGGAGCTGAAAAGACACGATGCACCTGGACATGCTACACGACGGGATACACCATGGACCGTCGGGGTTCAGCGGGGACCTTTTGACTCCCGTTGTGAGTCGGGGTCCAGCGGAGACCTTTTGTCTCCTGTTGTGCGTCGGGGTCCAGCGGGAACCTTTTGTCTCCCGTCATGCGTCGAGGTCCAGCGGGACCATGACGTGGACTAGGACCCATCGGGGATAGCGTGGAGTTTGGGGTAGTCTAAAAAGAACAAGCGAGGCTCGAACCACGCTCAACGACCAGCTCCAAAGAATAGCCCAAAGACCACCCAAAGACCAATTGTCAAGATCCAAGGCACAAGGCACCAGGTGCACGGGTCACGGATCACGGGTAACGGTGCGCGGTGCGCGGGTCGCAGGCGGCGGCGGCGCACGCGTGTGGGCTCTGTCATCCGTCTTATTCCACGATAATTATTGCACATGATAATTCATCTGATTAAATACTTCATCAAAGAAGTTTATCATCCCCGATGTGGGATAATTAACACCTAGTTAATTAATCCCTTAGTCTTTTCACATAGCTCATTTCTAGCTTTATTGTGACCACCTTTAATATATTATTTCTCACTCACCGGAAATCGGATTTGAGAAAATGAATATACTACGGTCATCTAATCGGAACGTAGATCGACGTTATTGCATTTAATTTCACAAAATTAAATGTCTTGTAACATTTATTATTAGTCAAAAATCATTTGACCAAGCACGATTCCAACAATCGCCCACATGAGTGGAAATTTCCAAATGCATATGTATGCAGACACAAGCTCAACCCTCAAGAGGTATGTAAGCATAAGGATAGATAGTTTTTGTCTTTGAACCATCCATAGTCAACACCATCGGATACACATGCGGACTAGTAGCGCGATGCTTTGAACTATTCCTCCACGACGTGCACCGAGACAATGATGTTAACACTTAAACACCTCAACCTCATCCGTTCTCATGTTTTGTGTCCATTTCAGGCCTTGGACACCACTTTGGATTCATAAGTATATTGTTTGAAGCGGCCCCGCTTCACTCTTACATAGGTGATTCCTCGTTAAGTATCTTGCCATGCTCGGTCTCCTTGAGAACTTCATCTCAATGAGATCCTTTAGGGATCATTAAAAGTCATAGACTTAACCTCACCACTAGGCAAGTTTTACAACACTCTATTGCTCTCTAGGGAATAGATATAGATGAGTGTTTCACACGAACTCTCATAGCTTAGTTTTCCCATTGAACCAAGTTCTTGGGATCTCCAGTCATCATGGTTGGGTTACCACTATGACAATTCTTTAGTTTGTGGATTTTAAACCCATTCCTCCTAGCAATTTATTCATTTGATCATGACTTAACCCTTTGGTTAGCGGATCCGCTAGATTATCCAATGACTTTACGTAGTCAATTGTAATCATCCCTGTTATGATCAAATGTCTGATGGTATTATGTCGTCGACGAATGTGTCGAGACTTACCATTGTACAAGCCACTGTTTGCCCTCCCAATAGCGGCTTGGCTATCACAGTGAATTAACACTTGAGGCACGGGCTTTGACCAACATGGAATATCTTCAAGGAAGTTTTTAAGCCATTTGGCTTCTTCCGCGGCTTTATCTAAAGCTATGAATTCAGATTCCATAGTGGATCGGGCTATACATGTCTGTTTCATGGATTTCAACGAGACAGCACCACCCCCAATAGTAAAGACATATCCACTTGTTGAAAGTGAATCTTTGTTATCGGATATCCAATTTGCATCGCAGTACCTTCAAGTACTGGGGGGTATCTCGAAAAGTGTAGCCCATGATTTTGAGTATACTTGAGATACCTCAAAACTCTTACAACAGCTTTCCAATGCTCTTTGCTTGGATTGCTCGTATAACGACTCAACTTGTTCACGGCGCAAGCAATATCAGGTCGAGTGCAATTAGTAAGATACATAATGCATCCAATAACTCGTGCATAATCTTCTTGTGCAATGGGCTCACCCCGGTTCTTGCTGATGTGAACATTGAGCTCTATAGGCGTCTTAGCCGGGATGCCATCATAGGCATTGAACCTCTTTAATACTTTCTCAACATAATGAGATTGTGTTAATGTGATTCCTTCGGATGTTCTTAGAATTTTCATTCCAAGAATTACATCGGCCAGACCCATATCCTTCATGTCGAAGTTTCTCTTTAACATGGATTTCGTGTTGTTAATCACTTGGGTGTTACTACCCATGATTAACATATCATCAACGTAGAGACACACAATAACGTATCCATTATCTGTGTTCTTAATGTAGACACATTTGTCACATTCGTTGATTTTAAATCCATTTGATAACATCACGTTATCAAATTTCAAGTTCCACTGCAACGGCGCTTGTTTCAATCCATAGAGGATTTAACCAGCTTGCATACCTTTTTCTCTTGTCCAGGTACTACAAAACCTTCAGGTTGTTCTATATAGATTTCATCTTCAAGGTCACCATTTAGAAACACAGTCTTAACATCCATTTGATGAATCTCAAGATTGTGTACAACAGCAATCGCGAGAAGCACTCGAATTGATGTAATCCTCGTTACAGGTGAGTAGGTATCGAAGAAATCGTACCCTTCCTTTTGTTTAAAGCCTTTGACTACCAGTCTAACTTTATACTTGTCCACTGTTCAATCAGCCTTAAACTTTCTTTTAAGGACTCATTTGCATCCTAAAGGTTTAGCACCTTCAGGTAGGTCAACCAACACCCACGTGCGGTTTAGAAAAATTGAATCAATTTCGCTTTGAACTGCTTCTTTCCAATGCAACCCGTCTGGGCCAGCAAAGGCTACTTTTATCGATGTTGGTTCTTCATCCAACATAAATGCAATATAGTCAGGACCAAAAGTCTTTGGTGTTCTGACCCTACTACCACGTCTTAGTGTCGCATCGTTTGGATCATGCATTGTTCACTTGCGCGATTCAGGCTCTTCATCCACTGATTTTGAACTAGTGGCTTTATCCTCAATTCTCGTCTCAGAATTAGGTGCAATATTTTCCTTGTCTTTGCAAGGAAATATATTTTCAAGAAATACAACATTTCTTGACTCGATTATTGTTCCCACGGTCAAAGTCGGTATTTCAGACTTGTGGACAACGAATCGATATGCACTACTATTAAAGATACAATCAACCGTTTTAGGATCGATTGTAACTTCTTTGGGAGGATGAACCATTACCTTAGCCAAACACCCCCACACTTTGAGGTATGTGTAGGATGACTTCCCTCCCTTCCACAGCTCATAAGGAGTAACGTCCTTACCTTTGCGTGGGATTTTGTTTAGGATGTAGTTGGCTGTCAAAACAGCTTTCCCCCAACATGTTTTGGGGCATCCCCGAACTGATTAGTAACGCATTCATCATCTCTTTGAGAGTTCGATTCTTGCGTTCTGCAACACCAAGATTGTGGTGAATATGGTGCAGTTGTTTGGTGAATTATACCACTTGTGTTGCATAATTCCTCAAATGGAGCTACGTATTCACCCCCTCTATCACTTCGGATCATTTTGATTTTACATCCAAGTTGATTCTCGACTTCGTTTTTATAATTTTGAACGCTTCTATTGCTTCGCCTTTACTTCTTAAAAGATAGACATAACAATATCGTGTGCAATCATCTATGAATATGATAAAGTATTTTTTACCACCTCTCGTTTGCACCAATTTTAAGTCAGATACGTCCGTGTGAATTAATTCAAGGGGTTTTGTGATTCGTTCAACCGAATGAAACGGTAACTTAGTCATTTTCGCCTCAAGACAAGTTTCACATTTATTTTGAGTTTCTACTTCATTTGCCTTTAGTAAATCTAAACTTACTAATCTTTTAATGGCATTTGGATTTACATGTCCCAATCTATTATGCCACAGGTTAGAACACTCAGCCAAGTAAGAATAAGTAGATGCATTCTTATTATTAGCCAACGGCTTAGGGACATGGCGTACAGCTACACTAAGCTTGAAAAGTCCGTCGATTACAAAGCCTTTTCCGAGTGACTTTCCAAACTTGTACAAAGAAAACCTATCAGATTCAAATACAAGTTTAAACCCTTTATTCACTAGTATTGATCCTGACACTAGGTTCTTGCGGATGTCCGGGACGTGCAGCACATCCTTCAAAGTGATGGTGATGTCGGACGTCATCATGAGAATCACGTCTCCTATGCCGAGGACTTGAGACGAGGCTTGATTCCCCATATTGATCTTCCTCCCTTCAACTGCAGTGTAGGAGGCGAACTTGCTCTTATCGGCACAAACGTGGGCAGTAGCTCCAGTGTCGATATACCAGCCACCTTTGTTATCAACAAGATTGACTTCTTCCGTGACCACAGCAACAAGGTCACTTTCATCCCAGTCCTTGAACTCTTTTTCAGGGCAGCCGGCTTCTTCTTCGGCTTGCAGCAGTCCTTGGAAAAGTGGTCAGGTTTGCCACAGTTGTAGCAATTGCCTTCAACCTTACTCACAGGCTGCTTCTTCTTGCCCTTGTCCTTTGCAATTGGACGGGAGCGTTTGTTGGAGGGACCGCCCCGCTCCAACAGATTTGCCTTTGCAACAAGTGGGCCATGAACCTTAGCCAAACCATCGCGTTTGCGCACGTCTGATTCGATGCGCAGCTTCACGATCAAGTCTTCAAGATTCATCTCCTTTCGCTGTGCTTAAGGTAGCTCTTGAAGTCCTTCCAGCCGGGTGGAAGTTTTTCAATAACCGTGCCCACCGTGAAAGCTTCAAGCAGGGCCATTCCCTCGGCGGCGAGGTCGTGAATGATGAGCTGGAACTCTTGCACTTGGTCCATGATTGGTCGGGAATCGACCATTTTGTAGTCCAAGTACTTGGCTATTACAAATTTTTTAGTGTCCTCATCATCACTACAGTACTTCTTATCTAGCATTTCCCACACTTGTTTTGATGTGGGAACAATACAATACACGTTGTAGAGACTATCATTTAAAGCACTTAAAATAAAGTTTTTACAAAGATAGTCTCATTTGCTCCAAGCGTCATACTCGACGTACATCTCAACGCGTGCCTTGTCCTCACTTGGCGGGCTTGGCTCGTTTTCCTTAAGGAAGTTCACGACGCCCAATGTTGTTAGGTAGAACAACATTTTCTGTTTCCATCTCTTGAAGTCTGTTCCCGTGAACTTTGATGGTTTCTCGGGGGGTGGCATCATCCTTGGTGCCATTGGTGTCCCATGAAAGGGACCAAGTTCGTTGCCCCCGTAGGAGCTAACAATTGGTTGGGACACAGTACCCCCCACAGTTGCGTGGAGCATGGAGGCCCCCGCATTTGTGCCGACCCCAAAGGATCCAGCACCCGTATCGACCCCGAAGGGTCCAGCACCCGTGCTGCCCCCGAAGGAGCTAGCACCCGTGCCGACCCCGAAGGGTCCAGCACCCGTGCTGCCCCCGAAGGAGCTAGCACCCGTGTTGACCACGAAGGATCCAACACCCGTGCCGTGCCCGAAGGCCCCGACACTCGACCCACTGAAGGATCCAATGGAACCACTGAAAGTGGAACCGACCGACCCACTTGAGGTGAATCCGGAAATCGTCCCAAAGGTGTTGTCAAACACCCAAGGGATTGTTGATGAAGAAGTTGTGAAGCCAGGAGTCGGAATCATCGTTATATCCGATGACGTGTTGACGGGTACAACGGGGGACATCGTGGATGGAACGGTGGCAGCGGCGGTAGACGGGTCAGTCGACATATCCAAGCAAAGGTGTTGAGTAAGTTCAGTTGGTGTGTGTAAACTCCTTTAGTGGTAAGAATATCTCGTCTTGCAATTGTTGTGGAAATGAGATATACAAATCTTGCCGGGTGAAATTACAATGAAAATAAAACAATGAAGATTACACTGAAAATAACTGAACAAAAATTACACGGAAAACTTGTAGAAAATGGTAAGCCAAGTCGATGAGTCCTCTTTCCGCAAGACGAGATACGCCCCGGTAGTGCTCTCAGTTTGGCGTGTCGTCCCCAAAGATAAAACGGCTTCGTCTCTGAAGTAGCAGCACCTCTAGCAACAGAGCTCCGGCGAACGGGAGTAAGGCGGGGGCAGAGCTTCGACGGGAAGACTATGCAAAAAGGGAGAGAGCGTGTATGCAAGAATGCTTGTGTATGTTCTGTGTAGAATGCAATGGATGCATGCCTATTTATAGGCCAAGTCCACCTGCAGGGCATTGATAGAGTCAACAGTCATTATGTGTGCCATGATGGCTTGACTGTAACCACCGGGGGTTATTGACTGGTGCACTAGCCAGTGGGAGCTGAAGAGACACGATGCACCGGGGTCCAGCGGGGACCTTTTGTCTCCCGTTGTGCGTCGGGGTCCAGCGGGAACCTTTTGTCTCCAGTCATGCGTCGGGGTCCAGCGGGACCATGACGTGGACTAGGACCCGTCGGGGATAGCGTGGAGTTTGGGGTGGTCTAAAAAGAACAAGCGAGGCTTGAACCACGCTCAACGACCAGCTCCAAAGAACAGCCCAAAGGCCACCCAAAGACCAATTGCCAAGGCACAAGGCACGGTGCGCGGGTCGCGGGCGGGCGGCGGCGGCGCGCGCGTGTGGGCTCGTTCACCCGTCTTATTCCACGATAATTATTACACATGATAATTCATCTGATTAAATATTTCATCAAAGAAGTTTATCATCCCCGATGTGAGATAATTAACACCTAGTTAATTAATCCCTTAGTCTTTTCACATAGCTCATTTCTAGCTTTATTGTGACCACCTTTAATATGTTATTTCTCATTCACCGGGAATCGGATTTGAGAAAATGAATACGGCCATCTACTTGGAACGTAGATCGACGTTATTGCATTTAATTTCACAAAATTAAATGTCTTGTAACATTTATTATTAGTCAAAAATCATTTGACCAAGCACGATTCCAACAGTTTCAAGTAACGTGAGACGGAGGGAGCAGTATATAGCATAGTGTCACTTATAATAAACACTATAAGGTCATCCACAACGATGTCTCTTATCCGTCTCTTAACCGCAACACTATAGCAGACTGTCACTTATAATAAATATCTCACAAGGAAATACTACTTGAAGGAAATAAATCTTAAATATCTTAATATGGTAGGAGATATTTTAGGTTCCATGATGAACAATCTCCAATTGGCTTATCTTCAAGTTTCAAGGCCAATTGAAGCTATGCATAACTTCAACATTAGTTTGATATTGTCATCTTTGAGTCAAAAATGCACGAATTTGTTTTTGGATCAATGTTAAAATCGCTCAAGCTAATTGGGGTAGGGCATGAATTATATAGGACTTCCAACTTATCTAGCTCATTGGGTTTGAGACCCAATAGAATATAATTATTTATTGATCTCCATTTGACAGAAGTGTCGTCGTTTCTTGGCCCCCTGGGTTGGTAGCTGAATTAAATGAATACACAAAACAAAAACATTAGGTAAGACCGTAAGAACACCTTTTAGACTATGAATCGTCGTCGTCGTCATTCTATCTTTCCAAATCACACACGACACCTTCACTCGCCTATATATATATATAGGGATGTATTCATTTCCTTTTCCTATATTTCCTCCTTTTTCCTTCTTAATATCAGCCATTAGATTAGAGAAATGGACGGTCAAGATCAACATTGGGTAATTAATCCCGTGTTGCATTATTTGTCCTATTTTTTGTGCATTATGAGGGTACAATAGTAATCTAATAATGGCTGGAAACCGCTACGAATAATGCACCACATGGTCACGAGTAATGCATATAATTGACTATATAATGCACAATATGTGAACTGCAATGCATACGAATAAGATGTACCATGTTATGATGTTTGGACACACGTTTCTTGTTTCCCCTAAGGGTTTAATAAGCTTAGGGGCTAGGGTATAGTACGTAGACACGTATGTAATCTTCACATGGTAACGAGTAATGGATATAATTGACTATATAATGCACAATTTGTGAACTGCAATGCATACGAACAAGATGTGCTGTGTTATAATGTTTGACACACGTTTCTTGTTTCCCCTAAGGGTTTAATAAGTTTAGAGGCTAGGGTATAGTACGTACGCATTAATAACAAATTATAAAACGATACGAATAATTCACCAAATTGTCACGAGTAATGGATGTTATTAACTATATAATGCACAATATGTGAACTGCAATGCATACGAATAAGATGTACCATGTTATGATGTTTGACACACGTTTCTTGTTTCCCCTAAGGGTTTAATAAGCTTAGGGGCTAGGGTATAGTACGTAGACATTACTAAATGCACGTATGTAATCTTCAATCCGTTGATTAACCCATATACACAATACCTCTAATAATGCATAATATACTGAGATAATGACAATTAACAGGTACATAATGCAATACCTAAACCAAATAATGCACATACGTATATTCCAATAACAACAATTTGTTAGTAATGTCTACGTACTATACCCTAGCCCCTAAGCTTATTAAACCCTTAGGGGAAACAAGAAACGTGTGTGAAACATCATAACATGATACATCTTATTCGTATGCATTGCAGTTCACATATTGTGCATTATATAGTTAATAACATCCATTACTCGTGACAATTTGGTGAATTATTCGTATCGTTTTATAACTTGTTATTAATGCGTACATACTATACCCTAGCCCCTAAGCTTATTAAACCCTTAGGGGAAACAAGAAACGTGTGTCAAACATCATAACACAGCACATCTTGTTCGTATGCATTGCAGTTCACAAATTGTGCATTATATAGTCAATTATATCCATTACTCGTTACCATGTGAAGATTACATACGTGTCTACGTAGTATACCCCAGCCCCTAAGCTTATTAAACCCTTAGGGGAAACAAGAAACGTGTGTCCAAACATCATAACATGGTACATCTTATTCGTATGCATTGCAGTTCACATATTGTGCATTATATAGTCAATTATATGCATTACTCGTGACCATGTGGTGCATTATTCGCAGATACCAAAATGTGGCAGTTACTTTTCCGTCAAATGTCAATAATAACCCTGTAATGCATACAACCACCCTCTATAATGCAACACGGAACCAGTTTTATAGAATCAATCTGATTCGTTGATGCCTTAGATCTAACGCGTAATATTAAGAAGGAAAAAGGATCTAAGATGTGAAAAGGAGAATAACGCTCCCCTATATATATATATATATATATATATATATATATATATATATATATATAGGGATGTATTCATTTCCTTTTCCTATATTTCCTCCTTTTTTCTTCTTAATATCAGCCATTAGATTAGAGAAATGGACGGTCAAGATCAACATTGGGTAATTAATCCCGGGTTGCATTATTTGTCCTATTTTGTGCATTATGAGGGTACAATAGTAATCTAATAATGGCTGGAAACCGCTACGAATAATGCACCACATGGTCACGAGTAATGCATATAATTGTCTATATAATGCACAATATGTGAACTGCAATGCATACGAACAAGATGTGCTGTGTTATGATGTTTGACACACGTTTCTTGTTTCCCCTAAGGGTTTAATAAGCTTAGGGGCTAGGGTATAGTACGTAGACACGTATGTAATCTTCACATGGTAACGAGTAATGGATATAATTGACTATATAATGCACAATTTGTGAACTGCAATGCATACGAACAAGATGTGCTGTGTTATGATGTTTGACACACGTTTCTTGTTTCCCCTAAGGGTTTAATAAGCTTAGGGGCTAGGGTATAGTACGTACGCATTAATAACAAATTATAAAACGATACGAATAATTCACCAAATTGTCAGGAGTAATGGATGTTATTAACTATATAATGCACAATATGTGAACTGCAATGCATACGAATAAGATGTATCATGTTATGATGTTTGACACACGTTTCTTGTTTCCCCTAAGGGTTTAATAAGCTTAGGGGCTAGGGTATAGTACGTAGACATTACTAAATGCACGTATGTAATCTTCAATCCGTTGATTAACCCATATACACAATATCTCTAATAATGCATAATATACTGAGATAATGACAATTAACAGCTACATAATGCACTACCTAAACCAAATAATGCACATACGTATATTCCAATAACAACAATTTGTTAGTAATGTCTACGTACTATACCCTAGCCCCTAAGCTTATTAAACCTTAGGGGAAACAATAAACGTGTGTCAAACATCATAACATGGTACATCTTATTCGTATGCATTGCTGTTCACATATTGTGCATTATATAGTTAATAACATCCATTACTCGTGACAATTTGATGAATTATTCGTATCGTTTTATAATTTGTTATTAATGCGTACGTACTATACCCTAGCCCCTAAGCTTATTAAACCCTTAGGGAAAACAAGAAACGTGTGTCAAACATCATAACACAGCACATCTTGTTCGTATGCATTGCAGTTCACAAATTGTGCATTATATAGTCAATTATATCCATTACTCGTTACCATGTGAAGATTACATACGTGTCTACGTACTATACCCTAGCCCCTAAGCTTATTAAACCCTTAGGGGAAACAAGAAACGTGTGTCCAAACATCATAACATGGTATATCTTATTCGTATGCATTGCAGTTCACATATTGTGCATTATATAGTCAATTATATGCATTACTCGTGACCATGTGGTGCATTATTCGCAGATACCAAAATGTGGCAGTTACTTTTCCGTCAAATGTCAATAATAACCCTGTAATGCATACAACCACCTTCTATAATGCAACACGGAACCAGTTTTATAGAATCAATCTGATCCATTGATGCCTTAGATCTAACGCGTAATATTAAGAAGGAAAAAGGATCTAAGATGTGAAAAGGAGAATAACGCTCCCATATATATATATATATATATATATATATATATATATATATATATATATATAGCGACAGTGGTTGACAAATTACCCATTTCACAACACCAAAAATCGGGCATGGCAGCAACTCCCTTGGCCGAATGGCTAACCCAACTCGGCTCCGTAGTCGGCGGCCTAGTCGTGGCGTACACCATGTTCCAAAACTACTTCCCCAGCGAGAGAGATCACACGCCCCCTCAAATACTACTTCAGAAAACTCATCAACCTCTTCTACCCTTACATCCACATCACCTTCCCCGAGTTCCAGCCCGACGGCTTCCAGCGCAGCCTCGCCTACGCTGCCATCAAGCGCTACCTCAACGCCCACTCCACCTCCCAGGCCAAGCACCCTGCGACACCGAGGCCGTGGTCCTCACCATGGCCTCCAACTCCAGCGAGAGAAGAAGAAAAAGGCTGCTGAAGAAGAAGAGGAAGAAAAGAAGAAAAAGGCTGCTGTAGAAGACGATGGGGAAAAGAAGAAGAAAGAAAATGGCGATGCAGAGAAGGCCAACGGCAGCACAGATGGGGTGGTCAAGGTCAAAGAAAATGGAGTTGCAGAAAAATGTGCATAGATTTCATATGCAACAAAAACAAAATAAACCATATATTTGATTACTATGTCTACTAGTTTATAGTTTTAATGTTGAAAGATTAGCTTTTGTTTAGTTCAATTGATTTTATCAAAAATTATGATTTCTCGTTAGTCGTTTTCTCATTTATCCTAAGAGACGGCATTCCTTAACTAAAGAATGTCATACATTATTCATAGCCCCACAGCCATTTTTATCCATTTTTTTTTCATTCAACAACACCTCCAACAGTCCATTCCTTCCATAAATACATGCTTGAAGGGTCTCAGCGCGGAGTGTGTAATATATTGGGCCGCCCGCTAAAAAACACATCCCACGTCTTAATTTCTTATGTATTTTCTAAGGATATTAAAGATCACAGATCTTCCCCTAAAAAAGATTACAAATCCTAAATTTAATTTGGATACTATAAGACAGATTTTATATCATCAATTAATGTCATGATTAAAAAAATTATACTGTAGTTCAACTTGGTCAAATTTATCTGAAGACAATTGAATTGGTCATATACCCCTGTAAAAAAAGGTTAAATATGGAAACCATTTTGCAAACTTGATCAAAATAATAGCTGCAGAAGAATTATAAATTATACAATCATGTTGTAATTGCACACCCAGCCAAAACTCCTGGTTTTCAAAATAACTGGCCATATTATTTCATAAGCCAATCAAGTCACAATCTATATGTGGTGAATACTGAATCCTTGTCTTCTTCTATTGAAAAAAAAACAATCCAATCACATGTCAAAAAAACACCTACATATTGCGGCAAACATTGAACAATAAGCATATAAATATGAGCAGCAAAAACAATCCCATAACTAATCTGTTACTGAGTTACACGGTATCAATTTGTTTTGGTCACAACTAAGTCAATTAGTTTTCTTGTCCTCTTCCGTTTGCTGTGTTGAATCTGTAGTTTCCGCCACGGCTTGCTCATCCTCCCCACCGAAACCAAATTCATTCACACGTTTCTTGTCGACCGGGTACTTCCATCTTTGATAAAGATATATCAAAAATATAACATCTGCACAACCAACAGTTGCTAAAGTATAAGAAACTACATCTTCCAAGACAAACTAAACTAATCATTTATTTTATAACTTCTGCAGGTTTAATTATCACTGTTTTTTAATATTAAATGAGTTCCGTGGTTCAGATTTTCTATTCACATAATTGAAATTTTCTACCAATAACTCACCATCACGGAAGACTGAAAGTCGATGTAGTATTGGCATCTTAATCACAAAAGCAAAGAGGTCATCTATAATTGTGTTCAAAAACTTGTATGTCATCTGCCTCCAAGGTAGATGGGCAACAGACTTTAGCTTATAATTGATAAAGAGTTGAGGGCACATCATGATAAAACCTGCAGCAGAGAAAATAGAATATGATTATGTAACATATATCGTGTGTAACCCTGAAAAGACAATCAAATTCGACAAATTTTCTTCAATAATTTTGGCACCATTTCCAGAAAAAGAGGTATGAAGAATTTTTTAAAGAAACAAGAGATTTCTAAACTGTTTGTTGGTATACACACAAGGATGAAAGAAAAATAAAAAAACATGACCAATATGCTTACCGAACATGTAGACACAGCTTGTAAGGGATGAAAGGATCCAAGAATACCAGCTCTTGTGGCGTTCATACTTTAGAGAGTAAATAGAGAAACAGACAGCAAGGAAGAGTAAGACATATGTCAAGTACTTCATAGCAAGATCATCATATTCCTTTGTCTTGTTTGTAGCATATGACTCACGGTCACGGAATCTAAGCATTGGTATCGTACCAGTTCTGTCAACCTGAGTGTAAGGGAAACAAACGTGAAAGTATCAGGACACCTTAGTGTTTAAGAGCATGAGCTATCTAAACTTGGACGCTTATGACATTCAGCAAACACTATATATTGAATTACCTCAATATGCATAGCTTTCCCTATTTTCCAAAACTCAATGCAGCATCCAATACCAGAACTTGCAAGTATCATCCATGAAGTTTCATTGTCAAGCAAGTAGAGGAAGACAATTAGCTGACAAAAGAAATTCACAACAACAGATTTTGCAGATAACCCTTCCATCGACTTGTTTTTATTCCAGAACTGGATATCTGTAGACATAATTAACACGCTTCAGCAGTGGATACAAATGCATGCTCATCATAAGAGCACAAAATGAGAAAATATCATTACCATTTTTAAAAGCCAAGAAGTCAAATATTGAGTGAAGAGCTGAAACAACCATGGTAACTGCTAAAAGGATAGGGTTTCCTTCAAGAAAAACTCTCTGTTGAAACAGTCAAATGATTAGGCACCCAATTTGAATGTTAATACAATGAACAGAGCAATAGAATCTGCAGTACTGAATACATAAATTGTCCTTAAACGATACCGATCCTTATACATGAATAAACATGATATGACTAACAATCATACCTTAAGTTCATCAGCTTCCCCTTCGAGCATGCTTCCATAACTCCTATGAACCTGAAATGATTGGTCAATCTGTAGGAAGAGTTGCCATTTCGTCATGCTAATGGGAGCAACCTCCAGATGTAGCGGCAATTCAGTCACGGTCTCGTTTAGTTGTATTAACTTATCCCGAAGTAACCAAAACTCATTGAAGAAGACAGTTGGGTAGTAATTTCCTGTAGTAGGCTCAATGTTCATGTCTAGTGATTCGAGTCAGGGAATAGATACTATGAAACTATCATGGTGTGAACGCAGAGGAAGAACAAACCGTCCAATTACAGAAAGTATAAAAATTAAAAGCTCTTCCTTAGAATATCACTAAGTAACAAAAATGAGATGTTTCATGATGATTGATGAAAGTGCAGTTTCAACTGAAAAAATAATCACAAAAAGTAAGGCAAACAATATTCAAGCTAAACTCATTAATCAGTCATGACTGTGTTAATATGAGTGCTATGAAAGAAAGATATTTCAGTGAAAGATATGTACGAATTATACTTGGCATACATCATTTCTAATTGCAATATATGTAGATTTGCAACAGAAATTTTAGAAAAAGCAAAGATGAAATTAACTCAAGGATACAAGGAGCAATATTTGGAGGAACTGCATTCTCTGGATATCTGCCACAAAATGGTAAATAGCAATTGCTTAGCATTTCTGTAAAAATAGCAAATCATGTATGTAATCATGAAATAGCAGCTCAATAAAAATTTGTTCATAAAAGCCTTGAAATATAAATCAATATGTCATGAAAAGCATATAAAATAATAATGAAAATGCTTAGATGATTATACCTTGTGAAATCATCAACCAGATTTATGGTAATATTTGGTTTCCAGTATGACTTCCATTCTGCTGGTTCATCCTCTTTCTCATCTTCTGGGACATCTTTGGCTACCTAAAGCACAAATAGTTCCATTAACTTCTTGATACAATTCCAAACATTCAATAATTGCATCAAAGTTAGATCAGAAACTACAAGGAGGAACATGCATAAACAATTTAGAGGTATCATCAACAAATGAGAAAGTGATAACATAACAGATACCTCAGAGATCTTTCCATCGTCACTAGAGTCTTCTGAATTCCCTAACAAACTCTTCCTCCTGTCAGACTTTGACTTGGGCAAATATACAACAATAGCTGTACACATGCAAACAAAAGCTTATTAATCTCGGGCACCCTCAATATTGTGCCAACCAGTGTGCAAGAAAAAGATAATATGTCTGCAAAATCTCACCGTGGGTCCGCCCAAAAGCTGCCAATGGCTGGTACTCAGGATCCTGGGGATCTGGCGGATAGCCAGACTTAGCAAAGAAAACATGGGCATATAGACTCCCATTGGATTTTAAAGCCTGATAACAGTAAAATAGTTTATAATGAATCAGAAGTGAAACCCAAGAAACCGGCCAATTAGTTAGAAATCTGGAATATTGAAACAGCACCTCAGTAGGTTGATACTTCAATGACAGAGTTCTGGTACTATCTGGAGTCCAAGTTGCATAAGGTATGTTTGTCTCCTGCCAGACAAGGGCGGCCTCACTTCCAAAGTCACGAAATTTCTCATGCTCAGATACGTACAACCACATGTCCTGAAAACAAAGAATGTGAATCTAGTAAGTGCCAAAAGTTCGATTGTTGCATCAAATTAGACTTTCCATTTAATACTGTTAAGGGGTGTTCAGTTTGCAAGATTGTATCCCGGGATAAAATATGTAGTGTGTTTGGTTCATGAGATTCAATCCCACAACTCAATCCTAGATGTATAATCATGGGATAACTAGTCATAGCTAACCCCCTATGACTAAAATAATCTCACAACTCAATCCTAAATTATATCTTGGTATTATTTTATCTAGGAAACCGAACACCACCTTAGAATACAAAACAATGTTATAGTATCATGTCAAGTAGCTCCTCCATCCACTACTCACTGGCCCAATAGGGAGGATAAGCAAACCAACGATGGTGATAATCAAGCTTCTATAGATCATGGCACTGTTTTAATGTAGTACTCCATTTAATAAAACATGAATCTTATTACTGAACATAGTGTTTAGCAAAGCACCTGGAGTTATTAAATTTGCTTCTGTGAATTCAAACATACAATAGTGAGCAAAAAGTAGGAACCAAAAAATCATCAATTGAAGATTTATTCATCGATGCACAAATAGATCATACGTCTAGGGAATAAAGCAAGTGAGAACCACAGTCAACAATCAACCATATAACAGAGCCATAAACCACTATCTGACTTTCGTCAAATTAATAATTTCAGAAATAAGCAAAGAAAAATCGACACGCACATTAAATACGGAAGCTAATTATCATTATGCACATTCATTGCTTCACATAAAGTTCCAATCGAAACAAAAAAAACAACAGAAGCAGAAAATACGAACCAAAAGCTCCCCTTTGTGGAACAGATTAGAGATCTGAGTTGAGGATTGAGTGGGCGATCGCTTTGGTCCAAAGAATTTAGAGGCGAAGTACCAGAAAACAGCTATCCTAATCACTCCGGTCAGCATCTGCCCGATCCCGGCTTGTTGCTGAGGCTGCTGCCGCCTCGCTCCGCCGCCCTCTTGTACTGCCGGCGGCTCCATAGGGCTTATTCGTGGCTTGAAGGAGAATAAATTAGCCCCAGAGAAGAGCTCGTGGTTCGACTACAACGTAACGCCAAACTCATACAAGTATCGCCGCCGGAGATAAGAGTTCAAATCGAAAAAATAAATTCGATCTGTATCTCAATTCTAGAGATGGACACGAAGATATGTTATCTCTCTCTTCCTTTTGATGATCGGTGATGCCGATGTTTTTTCACCTTAAACCCTCAAATTTCACCAATTAGCTTAACACACCCTCGTTAATTAATCTATTCTAATTATATTAATACTACTATTCTATCCGTTCCAACCAAGTTGAGATATATTCATTCATGGAATGTCCCAATTAAGTTGAGTCCAACTAAGTAGAATCATTTCCTTTTATAATAAAAAATTAAAACACCCAATCATTCTTACTTTATTTCAATATCTTACTTTATTTCACTATCTATTTTACTCTCTCTTTATCTCTCATTTTTTTATTCATTTTCTCCTACTTTTCAACACAAGTTCTTAATCTTCATGCCTAAGAGCGTCATTAACCTCATCCCCAATTCAGGCCCCAAGTCCCCTCCACATCATCATTCCCCTAAATTTGAGTCTCAGGCCACAACTGCTCTAACTCTGTAGGCTTCATCCCGGGCCACAACTATTAAATTGCACTATTCACAACTCCAGCCTATATTACTTGTAAAAATTGAAAACGTTGAGCAATTATAACACGAGAAATTCATTTTTAATACAAAAATAATAAATTATAAACTAAAAAAATTAAAAAATTAGAATATTAAAAAAAATGCAAAAAAATAAAAATCTGCAAATCAAAATGGTCAACACGTCGCCTCTCTCCCTCTCCCTCTCCATCTTCTTCCTTTCCCCCTCCCTCTTTTTCCTCTTCCAAATGCGTAAAAATTCAGAACTTGGGGCCCAGGACAGGCCCGAACCCCCTCTAACGCCGGGCTGGGACGCAACGGGTCACGGCCCCAGAAGCTCCATCGCCGGCCAGGACGAACCCCGGGCGCGGCCCCGGGCTGCGACTGCGTCCCCGAGACCGGCCCAGGCCGGAAAATGCTCCCCTCCAACGCTGCGTGACGTAGGTCGAGACCCAACTGCGGTCCGGCCCGCTGGGTTAATGATGCTCTAAAAGTTCCGTAGTATCTACTTAATTGGCATTTAAAGTTCGATTAAGTTTTTCCTAAGATCTATTATATCTGAACTCATCGAGCGTGGTCATCTTCCACTGATACACAAACCGACCAACCCTTTCCATGATACTCGTCAGTCACACATCCAAAATGTTTCTATTTAATAATGTGATCAATAATTATAATAATTTGGACTTTCAAAATCCAAATCATGTTTGTATACTAATCTCAAGTTGGGGTTTGTATACTAAAGTTGCTTCGAGTATACATGTCCTTGTACGTTTACTCATGCATGCATACGAGAATCTCCACATTTACTTCAAACCCTTATTTTGAGAATAAATACATTAATATAATACTCCATCCGTCCCTCAAGAATATGCACTTTTTCCTTTTTAGTCCGTCCCATAGGAATATGCACTTTCTAATTTTGGAAAGTCTTTTCTCTCTAATAAGGTGGGACTCATTCTCCACTAACAATACTTTATTTACTTTTTCTCTCTACATCTATCTTACTTCATCAATTTTACATTAAAACACGTGCCGACCCCAAAGTGCATTTTCTTTGGGGACGAAGTGAGTAGTTTATTTTAGTGAAATTGATGCATTAAAATGAGTATATCACTTCTGCATTGATGGTCAAGTAGTGAATCTCATGGGTTACAATAGGGACTTGATCTTGCATGAAGAAAAAACATTTCACGACCTAGATAGGCTTTAGCTAATATTGGAAAAGGTTGCAGTGTTTTTCCGATAGCTCTTTCTTCCCAGGGAAAGTGATATGGATCCATATAGATTGTGATCCATTAACCCAAGAATTATACCATTTGATGATGTTTGATCTAATAAATTTTGAGGAATTGATTTTCAATTACTCAAGCAATCAAAGATAAAACAAAGATCCAACAATACTCATTGAATCTAAGCTAAAAGAAGGAAAAATCAACAAATGATAATGTGGAATAAGAGATGAAATGGCATTGATGGAATAAGCTAATGCACTTACACCATACTAACATGCATCCATGTCTAAGCCTTCAAGGAGACCACGATCCTCAAAGCATACCTCTATTTGACCCATACTTCACTAGGAATTGATGGATTCAAGCACCATAACTAGGAATTGGAAAGGAGACCCTCAAAGGGGGAACAAATCTCTCAAGCATCTAATTTCAATCAAAGTCTCCTTGGAAAATGAGGAAAAATACTATTTATTGCAAAGGCCCAAAATTCAAAAAGGAGCCCACAAAATCTATATCTAAAGTGCTACCCGACCGGATGGATTTCTAAGGTGATAATTCACTCGGCGGGGTGCCCATTTCGGACCCCACTCTGTCTCTCCGTCCTACCCAGCCGGGTGCCATTTTTCGCCCTCTTTCTGCCTCTTCTAGACCCGACCGGGTGAATTTTTAAGGGTGTAAGCCACCCGGTCGGGTGCCTGCTCAGACTCCTTGTTGTCTCGGTCTTTGCACCCCGGGTCTGCCTTCATTCTTCAACACGGTCCTCATCATCGTCTCCTCAGCCTTCATGGACTCTTCCCGCGTGGCCTCTTGGATGAAAGTGGAAAGCCCCTCTCGAAGGCGCCTCGCCATGAGTCCGTCACTTGGGGTCGTATCAGAAAGGCTAACAACACTGGTGTGATATATATAGCACTAAACGGATCCAATGAAGAGAGAGTAAATGCTATCTAGTGAAAGATACAATCTCGGGAGTTTAGAATTTCCTAGTCGTTGTACGTAATATTGTATATATGTTCACTAGATTATACATTGCTTTGACTTGTCAATAAGCAGAGGTTTTCTTAACTCAAAAAATATCTTGGGTGGTACTCCCCCTATCCCTTGTTAAGTGATTTATATTCCTTTGTGGGATGTCCCAGACTAACTGAGTCATTTTTAGGCACTCTTTCTCTTAATTTTCCTCTCTACTTTTGCATCTATCTTACTTTATTATCTCTATTTAACTAAGAAAACTTCATTTTCTTAAATACTCATGCCGAAAAGTAATGTCTCACTTAGTGAGGGGCGGATGGAGTAATAATTAAATGGCTAGAATATATCAATATTATTACATTGAATTCGTTTGCCAAAGGTAGTATGATTATATCCCCAATAGGTGTTTGGAAAAGAATTTTTATACTCAGTAAAACTGGCCAGTTAGAATTTATTCCATGATTGAATAATAAATAAAATTCCAAACTAGAAAACTCATTGGAAAATATTTAATGTCAGTATCCACTGCGTGAACCCCAACAACTCGGGCCTTCAGACCAGCACGGTATTTCCTTGCCATCCTAATGTCAGTATCCACTTGTGCGGTGCATACCTCGAGATATTGCAGAAAGCTCGATCGTATTCTGTCACGATCATCCTTCCTTGTTTGAGGTTGTAGAACTCAACCTCATTCTCTAACCGATAGCTACTAGGGATGTACTTTTTTTAAAAATTAACTTCATATATCCTATATGAATGAGGAAATTACAAATAAACTCCTATAGCAAGGAGGAAATTACAACTGATGTCAAGAGGACTCGAACTCGGCACCTCATACAATAATGTCTAAGTTCCTTGCCGCTAGGACAAAGGCTCTGGACTACTCGGGATGTAATTTTTTTTTTCCTCAAACACCATCACGGCGAGAGGGGTTAAGGCGGACCCCCAACCTGTATATATCAAAAATTACCAAAAGAACATACATCATCCAAGCCCAAAAGTGACTCGGTCCGCACGAAAGATACAAATCACAAGAGCTAACAAAGCTACTATGGTATCCCCACAGACCGGGTACTAACCATCTAAGTAACGAGAAAACAAACATAACAAAGGTATACACCAAAATAACAACAAGGATGATGGCCAAAAGCTGGCCAACTCCAAAGGAAAACAAAAAATCATAAATCAAAACCACGAACCATGTGAAGTAGTCATCCATCTTGATATCTGAATCTGAAGTTCGGATAGCCCAACTGGTCCATCCTGACGAGCGACTTCAAATACCGAGGCGCTGAATCCGCATCAAAGAAGGTGATGGCAGGGGTCTAGACCCCCCTACCTGCCAAAAAATCGGCTGGCCGGTTGCCCTCTCGATAGATGGGAGAGAACATAAACTGCGTCTGTTCCTAAGTTAGGGATGTCAATTCTTTCTTGGCCATCCTCTTCTTTCTTGCCTCCCACTAAAAATAAGTCGACCGACTCAGTTGGAAAGCCATGCACGTTATTCATTCATGGTCCGTGTACTTTAGGAGGTCAAACACATGTTGGAATCGTGCTTGATCAAATGATTTTTGACCAATAATAAATGTTACAAGACATTTAATTTTATGAAATTAAATGCAATAACGTCGATCTACGTTCCGAGTAGATGACCGTAGTATATTTATTTTCTCAAATCTGATTCCCGGTGAGTAAGAAATAATATATTAAAGTTGGTCACAATAAAGCTAGAAATGAGCAATGTGAAAAGACTAATTAATTAACTAGGTGTTAATTATTCCACATCGGGGATGATAAACTTCTTTGATGAAGTATTTAATCAGATGAATTTTCATGTGTAATAATTATCGTGGAATAAGACGGGTGACACAGCCCACACGCGCGCGCCGTCGCCCGCCCGCGACCCGTGTCCCGTGAGCTGTGCCTCGTGCACCGGGTGCCGGGTGCCGGGTGCCTGGTGCCTTATGCCTTGGATCTTGGCAATTGGTCTTTCGGTGGTCTTTGGGTTGTACTTTGGAGCTGGTCGTTGAGCGTGGTTCGAGTCTCGCTTGTTCTTTTTAGACCACCCCAAACTCCACGCTATCCCCGACGGGTCCTGGTCTACGTCATGGTCTCGCTGGACCATGACGCATGACGGGAGACAAAAGTTTCGCGCTGGACCCCGACGCACAACGGGAGACAAAAGGTCCCCGCTGGACCCCGACTCACAACGGGAGTCAAAAGGTCCCCGCTGGACCCCGACGCATAACGGGAGACAAAAGGTCCTCGATGGACCTCAACGGTCCATGGTATATTCCGTCGTGTAGCATGTCCAGGTGCATCGTGTCTCTTCAGCTACCACTGGCTAGTGCACCAGTCAATAACCCCCGGCGGTTACAGTCAAGCCATCAGGCACACATAATGGCTGTTGACTCCATCAATGCCCTCCAGGTGGACTTGGCCTATAAATAGGCATGCATTAATTGCATTCTACACAGAACATACACAAGCATCTTGCATACACGCTCTCTCCCTCTCTGCATAAGCTTCACAGTCGAAGCTCTGCCCCCGCCTTACTCCCGTTCGCCGGAGCTCTGTTGCTAGCGGTGCTGTTACTTCAGAGACGAAGCCGTTATCTTTGGGGACAACACGCCAAACCGAGAGCACTACCGGGGCGTATCTCGTCTTGCGGAAAGAGGACTCCTCGACTCGGCTTACCACTTTCCACATGTTTTCCGTGTAATTTTGTTCAGTTATTTTCTGTGTAATTTCTTTGTTTTATTTTCCATTGTAATTTCGCCTGGCAAGATTTGTATATCTCATTTCCACAATAATCGCAAGACGAGATATTCTTGCCACTAAAGGAGTTTACACACCAACTGAACTTAAATCAACACCTTTGCTTGGAGATGTCGACTGACCCGTCTACTGCCGCTGCCACCGTTCCATCCACTGTGTCCCCCGTCGCTCTCGTCAACACGTCGTCGGACATAACGATGATCCCGACTCCTGGCTTCTCAACCTCTTCCTCAACAACCCCTTGTGTTTTTGACAACCTCTCTGGAACGGTTTCCGGATTCACCTCGAGTGGATCGGTCGGTTCCACTTTCAGTGGTTCCATTAGATCCTTCATTGGGTCAAGTGTCGTGGCCTTCAGGCACGACACCGTTGTTGGATCCTTCGGGGTCAACATGAGTGCTAGCTCCTTCGAGGGCAGTACGGGTGCTGGACCCTTCGGGGTCGGCACGGGTGCTGGATCCTTCGGGGTCGGCACAAATGCGGGGGCCTCCATGCTCCACGCAACTATGGGGGGTACTGTGTCCCACCCAATTGTTAGCTCCTACGGGGGCAACGGACTTGGTCCCTTCATGGGACAAACTCGGCACCAATGACACCAAGGATGATGCCACCCGCCAAGAAGCCATCGAAGTTCGTCGGAACGGACTTGAAGAGATGGCAACAGAAAATGTTGTTCTACCTAACAACGTTGGGCGTCGTGAACTTCCTCAAGGAGAACGAGCCAACCCTGCCAAGCGAGGATGAGGCACGTGTCGAGATGTAAGTCTCTACAACGTGTATTGTACTGTTCCCACATCAAAACAAGTGTGGGAAATGCTAGATAAGAAGTGTCGTAGTGATGATGCGGGTACTAAGAAATTTGTAATAGCCAAGTACTTGGACTACAAAATGGTCGATTCCCAACCAATCATGGACCAAGTGCAAGAGTTCCAGCTCATCATTCACGACCTCGCTGCCAAGGGAATGGCCCTGCCTGAAGCTTTCACGGCGGGCACGGTCATTGAAAAACTTCCACCCGACTGGAAGGACTTCAAAAGCTACCTTAAGCACAAGCAAAATGAGATGAATCTTGAAGACTTGATCGTGGAGCTGCGCATCGAGTCAGACGTGCGCAAACGCGATGAATTGGCTAAAGGCCATGGCCCAAATGTTGCAAAGGCCAATCTGTTGGAGCGAGGCGGTCCCTCCAACAAACACTCCCATCCAATTGCAAAGGACAAAGGTAAGAAGAAGCAGCCTGCGAGGAAGGTTGAAGGCAACTGCTACAACTGTAGCAAACCTGGCCACTTTTCCAAGGACTGCCGCAAGCTGAAGAAGAAGCCGGCTGCCCACGTTGTTGAAAAAGAGTTCAAGGACTGGGATGAAAGTGACCTTGTTGATGTGGTCACGGAAGAAGTCAACCTTGTTGATAACAAAGGTGGCTGGTATATCGACACTGGAGCTACTGGCCACGTTTGTGCCGATAAGAGCAAGTTCGTCTACTACACTGCAGTTGAAGGGAGGAAGATCAATATGGGGAATCAACCCTCGTCTCAAGTCCTCGGCATTGGAGACGTGATTCTCATGATGACGTCCGGCGTCACCATCACTTTGAAGGATGTGCTGCACGTCCCGGACATCCGCAAGAACTTAGTGTCAGGATCAATACTAGTGAATAAGGGGTTTAAACTTGTATTTGAATCTGATAGGTTTTCTTTGTTCAAGTTTGGAAAGTCACTCGGAAAAGGCTTTGTAACCGACAGACTTTTCATGCTTAGTGTAGTTGTACGCCATGTCCCTAAGCCGTTGGCTAATAATAAGAATGCATCAACTTCTTCTTACTTGGCTGAGTGTTCTAACTTGTGGCGCAATAGATTGGGACATGTAAATCCAAATGCCATTAAAAGATTAGTAAGTTTAGATTTACTAAAGGCAAATGAAGTAGAAACTCAAAACAAATGTGAAACTTGTCTTGAGGCGAAAATGACTAAGTTACCGTTTCATTCGGTTGAACGGAACACAAAACCCCTTGAATTAATTCACACGGACGTATGTGACTTAAAATTGGTGCAAACGAGAGGTGGTAAAAAATACTTTATCACATTCATAGATGATTCGAAGTGATAAAAGGGTTCAAAAATTATAAGAACGAAGTCGAGAATCAACTTGGATGTAAAATCAAAATGATTCGAAGTGATAGAGAGGGTGAATACGTAGCACCGTTTGAGGAATTATGCAACACAAGTGGTATAATTCACCAAACGACTGCACCATATTCACCACAATCTAATGGTGTTGCAGAACGCAAGAATCGAATTCTCAAAGAGATGATGAATGCGTTACTAATCAGTTCGGGGATGCCCCAGAACATGTGGGGGGAAGTTGTTTTGACAGCCAACTACATCCTAAACAAAATCCCACGCAAAGGTAAGGACGTTACTCCTTATGAGCTGTGGAAGGGAAGGAAGTCATCCTACAACTACCTCAAAGTGTGGGGGGTGTTTGGCTAAGGTAATGGTTCCTCCGCCCAAAGAAGTTACAATCGGTCCTAAAACGGTTGATTGTATCTTTATTGGGTATGCACTTAATAATAGTGCATATCGATTCGTTGTCCACAAGTCTGAAATACCGACTGTGACCGTGGGAACAACAATCGAGTCAAGAAATGTTGTATTTCTTGAAAAAATATTTCCTCGCAAAGACAAGGAAAATATTGCACCCAATTCTGAGACGAGAATTGAGGATGAAGCCACTAGTTCTAAATCAGTGGATGAAGAGCTTGAATCGAGCAAGCGAACAAGGCATGATCCAAACGATGCGGTACTAAGACGTGGTAGCAGGGTCAGAACACCAAAGACATTTGGTCCTGACCATATTGCTTTTATGTTGGATGAAGAACCAACATCGATCAAAGTAGCCTTTGCTGGCCCAGACGGGTTGCATTGGAAAGAAGTTGTTCAAAGCGAAATTGATTCAATTTTGCTAAACCACACGTGGGTGTTGGTTGATCTACCTGAAGGTGCTAAACCTTTAGGATGCAAATGGGTCCTTAAAAGAAAGTTTAAGGCCGATGGAACAGTAGACAAGTATAAAGCTAGACTGGTAGTCAAAGGCTTTAAACAAAAGGAAGGGTACGATTTCTTCGATACCTACTCACCTGAAACGAGGATTACATCAATTCGAGTGCTTCTCGTGATTGCTGCTGTACACAATCTTGAGATTCATCAAATGGATGTTAAGACTGCGTTTCTAAATGGTGACCTTGAAGATGAAATCTATATGGAACAACCTGAAGGTTTTGTAGTACCTGGACAAGAGAAAAATGTATGCAAGCTGGTTAAATCCCTCTATTGATTGAAACAAGCGCCGTTTGTGCTGATAAGAGCAAGTTCGTCTCCTACACTGCAGTTGAAGGGAGGAAGATCAATATGGGGAATCAACCCTCGTCTCAAGTCCTCGGCATTGGAGACGTGATTCTCATGATGACGTCCGGCGTCACCATCACTTTGAAGGATGTGCTGCACGTCCCGGACATCCGCAAGAACTTAGTGTCAGGATCAATACTAGTGAATAAGGGGTTTAAACTTGTATTTGAATCTGATAGGTTTTCTTTGTTCAAGTTTGGAAAGTCACTCGGAAAAGGCTTTGTAACCGACAGACTTTTCAAGCTTAGTGTAGTTGTACGCCATGTCCCTAAGCCGTTGGCTAATAATAAGAATGCATCAACTTCTTCTTACTTGGCTGAGTGTTCTAACTTGTGGCGCAATAGATTGGGACATGTAAATCCAAATGCCATTAAAATATTAGTAAGTTTAGATTTACTAAAGACAAATGAAGTAGAAACTCAAAACAAATGTGAAACTTGTCTTGAAGGGTACTGCGATGCAAATTGGATATCCGATAACAAAGACTCACTTTCAACAAGTGGATATGTCTTTACTATTGGGGGTGGTGCTGTCTCGTGGAAATCCACGAAACAGAGATGTATAGCCCGATCCACTATGGAATCTGTATTCAGAGCTTTAGATAAAGCCGCGGAAGAAGCTGAATGGCTTAAAAACTTCCTTGAAGATATTCCATGTTGGTCAAAGCCCGTGCCTCCAGTGTTAATTCACTGTGATAGCCAAGCCGCTATCGAGAGGGCAAATAGTGGCTTGTACAATGGTAAGTCTCGACACATTCATCGGCGACATAATACCGTGAGACATTTGATCACAACAGGGGTGATTACAATTGACTACGTGAAGTCATTGGATAATCTAGCGGATCCGCTAACCAAAGGGTTAAATCGTGATCAAATGAATAAATTGCTAGAGGTAATGGGTTTGAAATCCACAAACTAAAGAATTGTCATAGTGGTAACCCAACCATGATGACTGGAGATCCCAAGAACTTGGTTCAATAGGAAAACTAAGCTATGAGCGTTCGTGTGAAACACTCATCTATATATATTCCCTAGAGAGCAATAGAGTGCTATAAAACTTGCCTAGTGGTGAGGTTAAGTCTATGACTTTTAATAATCCCTAAAGGATCTCGTTGAGATGAAGTTCTCAAGGAGACCGAGTATGCCAAGATACTTAACAAGGAATCACCTATGTAAGTGTGAAGTGGGGCCGCTTCAAACAATACACTTATGAATCCAAAGTGGTGTCCAATGCCTGAATTGGACACAAAACGTGAGAACGGATGAGGTTAAGGTGTTTAAGTGTTAACATCATTGTCTCGGTGCACGCCGTGGAGGAATAGTTCAAAGCATCGCGCTACTAGTCCGCCTGTGTATCCGATGGTGTTGACTATGGATGGTTCAAAGCCAAAAACTACCTATCCTTATGCTTATATACCTCTTGAGGGTTGAGCTTGTGTCTGCATACATATGCATTTGGCAATTTCCACTCATGTGGGGGATTGTTGGAATCGTGCTTAGTCAAATGATTTTTGACTAATAATAAATGTTACAAGACATTTAATTTTATGAAATTAAATGCAATAACGTCGATCTACGTTCCGAGTAGATGACCGTAGTATATTTATTTTCTCAAATCCGATTCCCGGCGAGTGAGAAATAATATATTAAAGTTGGTCACAATAAAGCTAGAAATGAGCTATGTGAAAAGACTAAGGGATTAATTAACTAGGTGTTAATTATCCCACATCGGGGATGATAAACTTTTTTAATGAATTATTTAATCAGATGAATTTTCATGTGTAATAATTATCGTGGAATAAAACGGGTGATAGAGCCCACACGTGCGCGCTGCCGCCTGCCCGTGACCCGTGTCCCGCGCACCGTGACCCGTGCCCTATGCCCCGGGTGCGGGGTGCCTTGTGCCTTGTGTCTTGGCAATTGATATTTGGGCTGTTCTTTGGAGCTGGTCGTTGAGCGTGGTTCGAGCCTCGCTTGTTCTTTTTAGACCACCCCAAACTCCACGCTATCCCCGACGGGTCCTAGTCCACGTCATGGTCCCGCTGGACCCCGACGCATGACAGGAGACAAAAGTTTCCCGCTGGACCCCGACGCACAACGGGAGACAAAAGGTCCCCGCTGGACCCCGACTCACAACGGGAGTAAAAAGGTCCCCGCTGGACCCCGACGCATAATGGCTGTTGACTCCATCAATGCCCTGCAGGTGGACTTGGCCTATAAATAGGCATGCATCCATTGCATTCTACACAGAACATACGCAAGCATCTTGCATACACGCTCTCTCCCTCTCTGCATAATCTTGCCCGTCAAAGCTCTGCCCCCGCCTTACTCCCGTTTGCCGAAGCTCTGTTGCTAGCGGTGCTGCTACTTCAGAGACGAAGCTGTTTTATATTTGGGGACGACACGCCAAACCGAGAGCACTACCGGGGGCATCTCATCTTGCGGAAAGAGGACTCCTCGACTCGGCTTACCACTTTCCACAAGTTTTCCGTGTAATTTTGTTCAGTTATTTTCCGTGTAATTTCTTTGTTTTACTTTCCATTGTAATTTCGCCCGGCAAGATTTGTATATCTCATTTTCACAACAATAGACGCTCTAATGAATGTATCCAAGTTTTTGTCTTGCTTGGATCATCTATTCCATTTACTTAAACGTCGAAACTATCTATCGTCGTTTTCACGCTTCGTCCTGGAAAGGTTCCTCTTTCTCCTTGTTCCTTGCGGGCTCATGTCTAACCACGAGTGGAGGCTCAACCATAGGTCTATGCAGGGCCGGACCTGAGGGGGGGCAAGTGGAGCGGCCGCCCTGGGCCCCCAAATTTGCAGGGCCCCTCCCTAGACAGTAGACATGTAGTACTAGTACGTTCATGTCTTTTGGCTTCAACACCGATTGATTGATTAATTGATCTTGATCAGTTCTTTTTTTCTTCTAAATTTTAGCAAGATCATGTCAACAAGGAAGTATGCATCAGGTAGTGAAAAAAGGAAAAAGAGGAAGCGAGTAGATGAATTGATAGAATCGCAAAGAGGAGCTATGGACAGATTTTTTTCAAACAGAACAAGTACAGGCACGTCCAGAAACCCAGATGATTGATTAATATCTGAGTTGAAGGTTTTGAAGCTAAGTTTGCCGGAAAGGCCAATGTCTTCTATGGACATTTTTGAGTATGTTAGAAAAATGGATTCTTATCCAAATATCTCAATTGCTTATCGCATATTATTTACTGTGCCTGTGACTGTGGCATCGGCAGAAAGAAGCTTTTCAAAGTTGAAACTGTTGAAGAATTATTTAAGATCTACGATGTCTCAACAACGGCTGAACGGGCTTGCCACTTTATGTATTGAGAAGAAATTATTAGACGAGGTTGACAACAACACCATCATCAACGACTTCGCATCAAGAAATGTTAGAGAAATTTTTGAAGGTAATATGTAATAATTATTTGAAGTGAATTTCTTTTGATATGCTATTAGTTTTTTGCTGGATGAAACTTATTATAAAATGGAAGGAAAAAATATATAAATAGGGCCTCAACTTTTAGTCTCGCCCCGGGTCTTTGGAACCTCAGGACCGGCGCTGGGTCTATGACCTCTCATCTTCTCCCTCGACTAGGAAAGTGAGGTCTTCTTCTTCCACTCTCGGGCTTTCTTACGCAGGGATGATTTGCCCAAATTGTATGCCGGCATCCATCCTCGGTGTCGATCAACACATCCATACCATTAAATTTACTTGCGTTGCTAGTAATTTCATATAATTGATGAGTGTTTAAAATTGAGAGTATTGACAATTGAGATAAATACGTCAAACTAAAGAGAACTAATTGAGATTAATTGCAACAAATAACTTGAATTATTGATTAATTATGATTTCAAATACGACAACGGCACACTAATAAATGAATAGAACATAAATGAGTAACTTATTGCAATTATAGCTTAGATAAAATTTCGTGATATAAAGTTAATGTGCCCATCATTGCTCATGCTTGTATTTTAGTATTTTCTCGGACTTAATATGAACTAGTTATATTTTATTTTGATCTTCTATTATAAAAACGCCTTTTTTAAAAGTAAAAAAGCAACGTTTTTACTTTATTTTATTTATAACCTTTCAAAATTTAATTTTTATTAAGTTTTTTGTAATTTATTCTTTTTGATACGTTGTTATCTCTTGAATTAAATGGAGTACTATTATTTTTCTCATATCTTGTGACTGAAAGATTAATTTAAATGGAGTATTATTTTTCTCATATCTTATGAATAAAAGAATGTTTCACTTCTTACGGACGAAGGTAAGTATCATTTTATAAATTAATCTAATTCAAATACGGTCCTATACGATGATATAGACACATTAATACTCGTATAAATCATATTAGTATATATACAGATTTTTTTGGGTTAAATGTAAGGGTTACCCTCCGTTTAAAAATGTAATTAGATAAAAGGATTTAAAAATTACAATTCGTTATTACATGTAATTACATAAATATGGAATAATAAATATGGCGAGGGCACAACATGTGTGCTGATTCACCTATATACTACCACCTTCATCCCATAATAGAAGTGAAGTAATATTTTTGTCATTTTGATCTATCATACAATAAGAGTTAATACATTTCATTTTTACCACAAATGGTAAGTAGTCCTTATATTCATCAACTTATTTCGCTCATATTTTATTATAAAACTAATATATATATAAGTGAGACCTATAATATACTAACTTTTTCAATTCACTTTTTTTAAAATTTTCAAAATTCGTGCGCACCTCTAATGTGACTTACTGACTGTGGGAAGGATTTAGTAATTGTTATCGGAAAGTACGTTGACGAAATATATATCTAGAGGGTGATATGCTACACACTTTATGTGAGCTCCTTATTTGAGCATCAATCTTGTTTGACGCACGTTTAGTGTTATTCGCTTTGATTTATATATTTAGTTTGATTCTAATACATTAAAAAATGTTATTGAAATTTTTAATTTCATAAAATACATAAAAATCAATTCTTAATTTGTTACTTTATTAATTTATTTGAAATTATAGAGTCAACGAGCAAATCGAGCTTTGATTTTTATGAATTTTGTGAAATTAAAAATTTTAATAACATTTTTTAATATATTAGAATCAAACTAAATATATAAATAAAAACAAATAACATTAAGCGGGCATGAAACAATAAACAAGATTGATGCTCACATGAGGCTCACAAACAAGATTGATGCTCACACGAGGCTCACGTGATAGTATCATTTCTCAATATATCCATATTTATATGAAAATTGGATTTATTTTATGGAATCACATCCATACATATTATAGATTCTAGAATCCTTCCGCCGCGTCACACTCTTCCTTCACCGCCTCATTATATATATTTTTAAGTAGATTAGATATTAAGTTATTTGACTCAACCTCTTAAAAGTCAGCAAATCTCAAACTTTCAATGTTTTTACGTTTCTGCCACTACGTTCTTTAATCTAACTTTTAATGGAGGTCATTTTTGTCTAATTACCTCATCAATCATCACACTCATTATGACTCATAAATAAATCACTCTCTCGCAATATATCCGTTGATTGTCACAGCTTGTTCCTATCTCGCTCACCATACCAAATGAATTTGAATTTAAATCAACTATGAAATCCACATTTAATTCCATAGTTTTGAATTTGGAACTGATAATAAAAAGGGATGCAATATTTTTTCACTTGCCATATTAAATTTCAATGAATGTTGTATACCTGCCATATACAAATAATAGACCGACTTATTATAAAATTCCCCAAACTTAGACTCGAGGGAAATTGGAAAAATTAAATTAAAATATTATATAAAAGTACAAAAAAGCCCACCAAACAAACCCTAATCTCTACAGCCCGCCGAAACAAACCCACCCCCTCCGCTTTTCCCTCATCTCCCCTCTCTTCTCCTCTGCATCCTCTCCGGTTCCTCTTCCTACGGATCTTCCTCTTCCAGTCTTCCTCTTCCTCTTCTTCTCCGTTTTCTTCGTCGTTTATTTTTTCTGTAATTTATCCCTCAAAAACTAACTTATAACCCTTAA
The DNA here is from genome assembly GCF_004379255.2 of Salvia splendens. Taxonomy (NCBI): domain Eukaryota; kingdom Viridiplantae; phylum Streptophyta; class Magnoliopsida; order Lamiales; family Lamiaceae; genus Salvia; species Salvia splendens. The sequence continues at coordinate 18,884,587 of NC_056047.1, read as the reverse complement.
CCGAATCCCTCCTGTTGTATATTAAATATTGGCCGTCCGATCTGTCATCGTTCCAGATCTGAGACGAGGATCGAATCATGGTGGTGAACGGGAGGCCGACGAAAAGGCTGGTGAAGAGACGAGTCACTGCGGATCTCAGTGATTTCCTGACGTTCCCGAGCGCTGGTGATCTAGAATCTCCGGCGGCGGCCAGGCCGTTTAGGACCACGGTCAGGGCGTTCCTGACGCAGCACGCCATCCTCCCTCCCCCTTCCTCGCTCTTCCCCCACCTGCTGACCTGGCAGATCCTCTTCCGCGTAGGCGACCTAGCAGTAGACGACGGCGGACCCGCCATCGTCTGCCTTGACGTCGTGGAAGAGGATGTTGCCAGATCCAGATCCGTTTATTGCGACCAGTGTCGTGTTGTTGGTGAGTTCTCGACACCGAGTCAGGCGCGCTGACTCAGGTGATTTTTTTAATTCTTGCCTTGCCAGTGCTAATTCCAGAATTTTCTTTTCGTTAAGTTATTTTTAAGAATTGAAAGTTTAAGCGCTCGTTTTTGGTAAAGAAGAAAACACAAGCTAGAAAGTAGAAATATTCGTATTTTTGGTGGGGTGAGTTTTAGCGGATTAGTGGAAAACCGATGCATTTTTGGAGTTGTCTTTTCTTTTCTTTTAGTTTTTTCTGTTTTATGAAGGAGGATAATAATATCCCTAAGGGTGTCCACTATAAGGTGGACACGCCCAATAGCCCCGCCCCAGTTTTTTGTCCATAGCCCCGGATTTTTGTCCATAGCCTCAAAATTCTATTTCCGCCACTATAGTGGACACCTCCAATAGCCCCCAAATTTTATAATCAATTTTCATTTTAAAAATAAAAAATTTTGCATGCGTCGACCGCCGCGCCGGAAGCTGCGGTCACTATGACCGCCGCGCCTATAGGCGCGCCTCACCCCCACCAGCCGCGTCCTCGCCCCGCACGCGGCGAAGCCGTTTCCGCCCCCCTCCCCCGTCCTCAGGCGCGGCGGCCACCCCAGCCACTATGACCGCCGCGCCTCCCGCCTCGCCCCACACCCCTCTTCGGCGACCGCCGAGCCGCTCCCATAGTGGACACTCTAAAACTGATTTCAATTTCCGAAGCGAATATCTTAAAAGCTTATAGGTAAAGTGGGACCGACCAGTTATGTGCATAGGTGGAAGGCTAATATCAAAGTGGCGGCCCACTGCCCAATAAATTAAATCCCATAGAATTAAATTAAATAGAAATCAAAATTAAAGAGCAGTGTGCTAGTGGGCCACACCCCTTTGTGATGTGTTCCCCCCTTTTTTTTTACCTCCGAAATTCCTAATTGATGCCGTCTTTTCCTAAACTACCCCTCAATCATCTGTGGTCAACAAGCGTGCACTATGAGGTCAGAAGTGTCTTTTAGTCGATGTGATGAGTCACCAACATAAAACGTGTAGCTTCTCTATTAAGGCGATGATTGACTTTGCCCTACGATGCTCTTCCCGCCTTTTTTTTAGTTGTTGAATGTAATTGTTAATTGATATAATAATTAATTACGGGTTAATTTTGGGGATGAAGCTTGATTGCTTTGGTAAATTTGGTGATCGTGTTTTGTGTTTGTTATACTAGGATGGAGTAGCAATCCCGTAAGCGGAAAGAGGTACCATTTCATAATTAAAGCTGATGGCAATTCTATTGCTGGCTACAATAAGACGTGTGCTGGCTGTGGAGACGCTCTTCATATGACTGATTCTAGGTAGAGAGAGTCTTTACTCATGGCTTCTTTAATATGTTTTCATTGGAAAAGTCACTAATTGGGGGAAAAATAGCGTTTTGAGTTGCTCTGCTTTCGAAAAGATTGAACTTTTAGTCGTTTGTCCAATTTGGAAATATAATTGGGGGATTCTTGGTTGTAGCTTATTGTTTTAATATGAGGGTTGTTTTTCCAGATGCAAGTCATGCAATCATGTAATGACAACGGAAGATGTCGAAGACTGGATGTATCAGCAGCTGGACAATACGACACATCTGTTACATGGTGTCATTCACGCAAACGGCTATGGCCATCTTCTTAGAGTAAATGGTAGAGAAGGTGGATCCAGGCTTCTTTCGGGACGACATATAATGAATTTCTGGGACAGGCTTTGCAAATTGCTTGGAGTCAGGTGGGGATTTCTCCATTTTATTCTGTCCATAGCTGATTTATTCAGCTCTGGGCTTCATCTTTTGTCATACAGTACTGTAGGGGACTCACACTTATGCTAATATGGATGAACAGAAAGGTCAGCGTCATGGATGTGTCGAAGAAGAATTGTCTGGAGTTCCGATTGCTTCATGCTGTGGTTAACGGTCATCCATGGTATGGAGATTGGGGCTATCACTTTGGCGCGGGAAGTTTCTCGTTGAACCTGGACGACTATAAGATGGCAATTGAGAATCTTTCTTCTCTTCCATTGTCATTGTTTCAAGCTCAAGGAAGGAAGGCCCGTACGCGCTTGCAGGACTTGATATCATTTTACCAGTCCATATCTGAACGTGAGCTTGTAAACATCCGAGATCTGTTCAGTTTCCTGATGGGTATGATTCATGACCGCCGTCAGTTCTCTGCAAGGGAAGATGAATCTCCTCGCAAGAAACTTAAGACTAGTTACTCGAGGGCTTTGTGTTCTTGGACTATTGATGACGTAAGGCGCGTGGAAGAAGCAATGTTCAAAGTGTTGCGTGCTGTTAGTGGATCCACCTGGGTGAGTTGGCGTGCTCTTAAAGGTGCTGTTTGCAGAGTAGGTTCACCGGAGCTTTTGGATTACTGCCTTAAAGAACTTAAGGGGAAACAGGCAGCTACCGGCATGGTAGTTGCTGCTCGGTGCATTTCTGACACTGGTGCCATGGAGTACAGGTTAGCAATTTTGAACTTGGCCTGGCTTGATTGCGCCGTATTTCTTTATTGCTCATGTTTCTCTGTTCTTTACAGACTTGAGCCAGGAAGTGCATCCATTCCAGCCAGCACATGCTTGAACACCTTCCCCATGGCAAACCAGCCATCTCATGAACGGCTTGTAGGGGATCTCAAGTATTTTTATGATTGTCTTCTCCAGCCCGAAGCAATGGTACTTCACGTTCCTGTAGCTAAAAGAGACGTTGCAGTTAGCTCTGTCATGAAGATTCTTGATTGCAAGCAGTTCGTGAAGGACTACCTCCCAGGACATTTCCTGCCAGTTTCAAAGGAAAATACAGTGCAGGTACTGTGTGAGGTTGATCTGATGGAACAACCCGAAGAATATAAAAACCATAATCCTCCGCCAGAGTTACTTGTACTATCACCAGATGCCACGATTGCTGACCTGAAGGTCGAAGCGATGAAGGCATTCCAAGATGTGTATCTGATGATGAGAAGGTTCCAAGCGGAGGAGGTGGTTGGGTACGGGGGTGTTGATGAATCGACTCAGATCAGACTATTGCTAGGGTCAATGGAGTCCGTGCGGATCCGGGGGAAGTTCCATGGGAAAAATGGTCTGAGTAGGTATAGAATGGAAAGGGGGCTAGAGAGATGGATAGTGGATTGCTTATGCGGTGCAAAGGACGATGACGGGGAGAGAATGCTGGCGTGTGATGTGTGTGGGATATGGCAGCACACTAGATGTTCAGGGATCCCTGACTCGGATGGTGCTCCGGTGAAGTTCTGTTGCCACAGATGTAGAGGCAGGGGCATGAGCAAGGGAAATGGGCAATGCAGGGAACAAGTGGTGGATAATGTTTTTGTTGATGTCGCCGCTGCTATGAGCACTGGGGTTATATAATCTGTAAATAAAAATGTTTTTGATATCCCCAAGCAAGCAAGGTCTGGTGAGATGTGTATATGAAGAGGGCCTTTGTAATGAATTCCATGAGCTCTATGGCATGTTCCAGTTTCAGAAATGGAGTTGTGTACATTGTTGCCTCCTTTCCTTGCTTTGGCTTTATTTTGCTTACACTTCAACGTTGCGTTAGTGCATATGAAAACCTATTAATCTTTGAAAAAAGATTTCTATTTAATAACCTTATGAATAATTTATTTTTAGTTCGTTCTTGAAAAGTGTAAATATTTTAATTTTGAAAAGGCTTTTTTCCATTTTTTTTCTTACTTTATCAGTTACGTATTAATGAATATTTTAATTATTTTTTATCTCTATCTTTTTATGTTCGGATTGCTTTAATTATTTTTTTCTTTATTTTTTTTTTCACTTTATCAGTTATGCATTAAAACTTATGACGATAAAATGTTCATACTTACTTTTTTATCTTTTTTGCTTTAATTTGTGACTTAAACCGCGGACGATGGCCATCGTCCGCCCATTGCGAACGTCGCGGACGATGGCCATCGTCCGCGACATCGTCCGCCCCATTGTGAAGGCCGCGGACGATGGCACGCGGACGATGACACGCGGTTTGGTTTTTTTATAAATAGCGTTCATTTGTAACATTTCATTTCACACGATTTCATCTTCGAAACTTACATTTACATAATTACTACGAAATGGATTCAAGCCCCAATAGCCCTACGTTTAGCGGAGAGGCGCATTGGCCGGGTACAGAACCCGGCGATTATCGTTCGTTCGGCGACAACACCCATTACGATCCCGATTTCAGTACGGAATCGTATGAGTTGTCTGATATAGAGCCGTTGCCGCACCGCCCAACCGCATCGGCCGATCCCGCCCCCGCAGCGACCGGTGCCGCCAAGGGGAAGGCGAAGCAGAACTGGCAGCGGGCGCAGAAGTTGCCGCCTCCCGGTGACTGCGATGAGTACGCCCCCGGCCGTACGAACTACACCGACGACGAAACTCACTTTGGCCCGGTGTTGGGTAGATATATCGGAAGATCTGATATTCGCCAACAACCAGAGACAGATCGCGTACTGGGAGCGCATCGCGGACCTCTACAATTCGGTCAAGCCGCCGACCGCGTACAAGCGCAAGAGTGAGCAACTTCGCAAGAGTGAGCAACTCCGCGTACAAGCGCAAGAGTGAGCAACTCGGCGAGTTCAAGCACGAGGCCATCTGGGAGCTCTTGAGGGAGAAGCAGAAGTTCCAAGGTGGAATTCTGCACACTGGTGCGCCGAAGAGGACGAAGGTCACCGAAGCTGGTGACTACACGAGCAGCGGCAGCGACACTAACCCGGTTGACCTCAACCGGACGTACGTGGATGAAGGGAGTTCCGGCACACCGGTGTCCTCCCGGCATCAAGGCTGCGAAGGCCAAGGGGAAGGTGACCGCGACGTCATCGTCGACCGCTGCCGCCTCTGTTCCGGACCCGGATGAGCTCCCGACGCAGACGGCCACCGCGTTTGCGTCGTTAGCTACAGCGTCGATGGCAAGGACGATGTTGCAGACGCACAAGGCCCTCAAGAAGTGCACCGACCCCGAACAAGCCGAGTATCTCCGTGCATTACTCGATGAGTTGCGTAGGAAGTTGGGAATTGGCCAGACTTAGTTTTTTTTCTTTTTTTAGTTGAATGGTGTAATTTTTTTTTATTAAAACTTCGCCGCTTGTTATTTAGTCGTTTTTTTTTACTCGTTACGTGTTATTTGAAAACAGTTAAATTAATTAAACAAAACAACAAAATGATGATGTGGCGCGTCATAGGGCGCGCCTTAGGGCGCCCCACTACAGGTGGGGAAGGAGGAGGATAAAAATGTTGACGTGGCGCGCCTTAGGGCGCCCCACTGCTGATGGTCTAATGGGCGCTGCGCTACTGCGGGGACAATATATTAATAAATGGAGACTTAACATTATTAGAGCATCTCCAATGCACGGATGTCCCACTCGGACATCCACTAGGACTTCCCAAAAACACATCCTACCACGTCACTAGGACTTCCCATCCTACTGCCACGTCACTAGGACTTCCCCTTCACAATCCGCCCTTCCCACTAGGACTTCCCGCAATAAAAAAAATCACAAATTCACAAATAAAGCAATTTACGTTTACGGAAATAAAATTTCAACACGAATACGAACGGGAAAAATTATCAACTTCATTAAAAAAACATACATGATTTGAAAAAAAAAATTACATAGTAATAAAACAAAAAAAGTAATAACATCAACGTCAACCCCTCCGCGTCCAAACCTCTTCGATAATATCGTGCTGAAGTCGAACATGGGCATCTATTTGCCGCATGTCGGCAAATGCACGCATCCACTCGACCTCTCCATGAGGTACCCCCATTTTCACATTCGCGGTGGCCACGCCGTGACTTGGACCTGCACCCGTATCATCTTCATTAGTCCACTGAGTCAGTTCCGCAGCTTCGTTTTCGACAATCATGTTGTGCATTATGATACATGCGTACATGACATCGCCGATGTTGGGAATATACCACTGCCGTGCAGGACCCTTTACTACCGCCCATCGACTCTGGAGCACACCAAATGCCCGCTCCACATCCTTGCGCGCTGCTTCCTGACGGCTCGCAAAGTATGACTTCTTTTGTCCGAGTGGATGCTTGATTGTCTTCACAAAGACAGACCAGTTTGGGTATATCCCATCCGCCAAATAGTATCCCATATTGTGCTGATTGCCGTTGGCGACGAAACTGATGGCGGGACCAACGCCATTGCACTGAGCGTTGAACAGGGGCGACGACTGGAGAACGTTGATGTCGTTGTTCGACCCGGCGACTCCAAAATAAGCATGCCATATTCACAGCCAGTAGTCAGCTACAACTTCAAGGATCATCGTGGGATGCTTGGCTTTGAAGCCGGTAGTGTACATCCCCTTCCAGGCGGCGGGGCAGTTCTTCCACTCCCAATGTATACAATCTATGCTGCCAAACATCCCAGGGAACCCGTGCACCGACCCATGCATATCTATCAGCCTCTGGCAGTCTTCGGGGCTCGGACTCCGAAGATACCGCTCCCCGAATATCGCTCTCACGCCCGCGCAAAAATTCTGCAGACACTCGACGGCTGTCGACTCGCCAATGTGGAGGTACTCGTCGAACATGTCGGCCTCACCTCCGTACGCTAGTTGTCTGATTGCGACAGTGCACTTCTGTAAGGGCGTGAGTCCGGGTTTGCCAACTGCATCCTCCCTGATCCTAAAATACAAGTATCTTCTCTCTAAAGCACCCACAATATGCATAAACAGCGGACGATGCATCCTAAAACGTCGCCGGAATAAGGCATCCCCAAAACGCAGCTGCGGAGCGAAGTAGTCCTGATACAACCGAATATGTGCAGCAATGTGGTCACGGGGTATTGTAGTTCGACGACGGATCGACCGATGTACCGCCGCCTGCTGCCGCCGCTGCTCCCTCTGGTGTAGCAGCCTATCTATCGCACCTTCCACAGCGACCTCCAATTCATCCTCGCTATCAGTGTCACTAGACACTAGCCATTCTAGATATACTTGAAAATAGAGATGTAGCGAGAGAAACTTGTTAACACAAGTGGTGCGAATGAAATGAAGTTCAACGAGCTGTATATATAGAGTTTAAAAAAAAAATACCGGACGTCCGACTCGGACGTCTGACCCACGCCACAATGGCGGACGTCTGCCCGCCCGTCGCCCGCACGTCCGAGGACATCCGACGTCCTTACGGGACGTCCGTATTCGAGTTGAAACGCCACAATGGCGGACGTCCCGGTCGCCTGTCGCGGATGTCCGACCGGGCGTCCGCCATTGAAGATGCTCTTAGTAGTTCTTGTCAAATAAGTATTTTTCCAATTTTAACATTTTCAACTTAATTTAATATAGATTAATTATTTTAGTTAGTTAATTTTATACTCAGCTCTTATTACATAGATTAGAAACTATTTAGTCGAATTGACTTTTTATGAGTTTGATCTTAATTGGTATTTTTGACAATATTTCTTGTATTTAATACTTCCTCCGTCCACGAAAAATAGGGTCTATTTACCATTTTTGGTTGTCCACGAATATTAGAGCATATTTAAAAAAGACTAAAGTCCCAAAATGGTCCTTAACATATTGCGATTTTTTGATTTTGGTCCAAAACATTATCTTTTGAATTATTCGGTACCTCACATTTGAAAACGGGTCACATTTGGTCTTTTTTGGACGGTTCCGTCAAATTTTTGACGGTTTTAATTACTGGGTCACAAATCCTTCACTAACGCCGCCCTCAACGCCTCCTCCGCCGACCGCATGTCCGCCGACGAGCTGAGCACCGTCGCCGCCAAATCAACGACGAGCTGAACACCGTCTCCGCATGTCCGCAGACGAGCTGAACACCGTCGCCGCCAAATCAACGATGAGCTGAACACTGTCGCAACATGTCCGTCGACGAGCTAAACACCGTTCGGGTCGGGCTCGGGCTGGGCCAAATCAATCGCCTTCACCGGCAGAAAAATCTTCGCCGCGCACCAGGATTGCAAAATTAGGGTTTGGACAGCTCCAATTTCCCCCAAATTGAAAAATCACCAATTGATTTCAACTGCCTATCCGCCAAAAACTACGTCAAAATCCACCGCCACAAGCAGAATTTATGGATCCAGCACGCCGACGCCGTCTCCGGACTAGCCGTCGACGGCGATCGCGGCGAGCTCTACTCAATCTCATGGGATAAGAGCTTCAAAACGTGGAAAACATCTTCCGATATGGCTTGCATCGACTCTGTCGGTTCAGCGCATTCTGAGGCCGTGAACGCCGTCGCCTTCTCTGGCGGAATCGTCTACACCGGCTCCGCCAACGGGAAGATCAAGGTGTGGAGAGCCCTCGCCTCCGGCGACAGGAGAAAACGGAGCTTGAAGACGACGCTATCGAAGCACGATTCAAGCGTGAATGCTCTCGCGCTGACACCGGATGGGGCGGGGTTGGCCTCCGGCGGCGGCGGAGTGATTCTGGTTTGGGAGAGGAGAGACAACGGCGGCGACGATGAAGATATGGATTTCTTCGTTGCTTGCTGCTTGAAAGGGCATAAAGGGGCGGTGTTGAGCTTGGTTTGTGTTAGTGAGAGATTTGTGACCCGATAATTAAAACTGTCCAAAATTTGACGGAACCGTCCAAAATGAACCAAATGTGACCCGTTTTCAAATGTGAGGGACCGAATAATTCAAAAGATAATGTTTTGGACCAAAATAAAAAAATCGCAATATGTTAAGGACCATTTTGAGACTTTAGTCTTTAATAAAAGAAAGTTTTCAACAGTTTCTCTCTTACTAATAATATGGTCTCTTACTTTTTTCCCTTCTCTGTTACTAATAATATGGACCCCATATTCCACTAACACTACTTCTCTCTTATATTTTTACCTTCTCTCTTACTTTACCAATTGCACATTAAAACCCATACCATTCACAATGTGTCCTAATTTTTGTGGACGGAGGGAGTAATATTTTTAGGATAGAATAATATTGCTTCTATAATTAGTTATTAGAACAACATTACATAAATAATCTGTGATGCTAAAATGTACTTAAGTAACATTTCTGTTATTCAATTGAAAAGAAATTAATATTGACTAATCATAGATATCACCAGTACAATATCCGTAAATACGACCCATCCTCATCCAACCTCGTCTCGATTCCTTTTGCAGCGATCCACTGATTCATTAACCATTTTAACAGTGAAACACTCGACTGGAAGTCTATGAATTTGATCGCAACAAGTATAGTTAACTAAGGGTTCAACTTTGGCTTGATAGTCTTGACACAAAGCTTCCAGAGTTCCCTCTCGACACTTTTCATCCTAACTACTATAACAATTCTCACCCAAACTTAAATTTAAGAATAGGAGAAAAAACACAATCTTAATCATCATCTTTGATTTTGATTCGATGATCATTTTTATTTTATGTTGAGTTAGATTGAACCTTTATAGTGCGAATGTTACTTGAATGTCCAACATCCAGTATATCAGTTAAAACTCATTAAATATGATGTCTTAATAGAATAAAGTTACAATTAATTTATAGAAACCGTTAACAAATATATGAATCATTAATCACTGTATAACGCCCCTAACCCGGTCGTCGACCGACTGAATCGAAGGTTTCACAATCCCGGTGTGCTGAATAAAAAAAATCATTTTCGCAAACCAACTAATAATTAATTACATTCTATACCATGAAATTTTTTTATATATAAAGACATATATATTCCAATGTTAGAAAAAATATTTATAGCATATCTACAACGTAGCAGAATCCAAAAATATAAAATTAGTCTTAGACATGCCACATTCCATAAAAAAAGATAGATACCCAAAATGAGACTTGATCAGTGACTAGAAAGGGCGTAGTGCTGATGTAGTGGCAAGGACTGAGGCAAGACTCCAAAATTTGACAACGTGTAACACATTTCAATGTTATCATCAATTCACAAAAATTAAAGTACTAAACAAGCAAGATTAGTAGCACTTACTCCATGTTGAAACATCATCATTTAAATCAGGCAACATATATAATTATAGTAGTCTCGCTGTTACGGACTCAATTCCCACATCGGTTGTGAGAACAACTGATGTGGGGTATATAGACTAAATGAGTTCTCTCTCCCAATAGGCTAGTCTTTTGGGATGAGTTCTTCTGTTTGGTCTGTATCAATTGGTGCTTTTATTGAGAGCCCAAACGGCTCGGAGTGGTGGCCGGGCAACGAACTCGCCGTGACCAACGAGTGCGTTTGGGACCGCTCGGAGTGGTGACCCACGGAGTGGTGGTCGGGCAAAGAATCCGCCGTGACCAACGTGGCCGTGACCAACGAGAACTCGAAGTGGTGGCCTGGCAAAGAACCAGCCGGGACCAACGAGGACGTTGGCCCTTAAAGGAGGGTCGAATGTTACGGACTCAATTCCCACATCGGTTGTGAGAACAACTGATGTGGGGTATACAGACTAAATGAGCTCTCTCTCCTAACATGCTAGTCTTTTGGGATGAGTTCTCCTGTTTGGTCTGTATCACTCGGATAGACACATGATATCATTGCATAATTATAAACATCTCCTCAACAAAATATCAATAGCTTTAATAGCAACGAAATAACCTCAATAGCCTGGTAATGTGCAGTCTTGAAACATCTTACATATGCAAAACAGAGGCTCTTCGTAGCAAAACAAATCAGATGCCCGGTTAAGGCATAACAGAGGTCCCGTGAAGGGCAATACAAAGGCCGGTAATTATCATGTCCAATAACCCATTCCATACTTACCAACAACATCGCAATATCCTATTAATAGTAAAACTAAATCTCATATCTCTCTAAATCACATCTCCCAAAACATTATCCGGAGGTATTCCAATATATAGGTGCACATATATAGATTTCCAAGCTTGAACCCTCGAATTAAGGTGAGAGAAGAGGCTAGCCAAAAGAGGAGATGATGAATATTGTTGGGGAAGAGGATGCCGGAGACGTTGAAGAGAGGGAAAGTGGTGAAGAGAGTGGAGTTCCCTCCATTTTAAAGAAAGTTAAATTAAAAATCTATTATAAACTATTTCTAGAATAATCCATATTTCTCTCAATTTTTTCTACTCCTTTACCTTTTTATTTGTTTTCCAAATTCAAAGATATGTATATGCATATTCTTTTTACTTTAAGTTAACATCATCACAAACTACTCTCTCCGTCCCCGCAAGAATATGCACTCTTTCCTTTTTAGTCCGTCCCACTAACAATATTTTAATTACTTTTTCTCTCTACATCTCTATTACTTTATCAATTTTGCATTAAAACTCGTGCCGAACCCAAAGTGCATATTCTTTAGGGACGGATGATGTATTGAATTACTTTCTAAATATAATATACATTGATTTATTTTCCCTTGTTTATAACTCCCAGCAATTCCAACACTTTATTTTTATACTTATTAAATCACATAAAAATAATACTCCCTCCGTCCGTGATTAAATGTCCCATATTTGACCGGCACGAGTTTTAAGAAATTGTTTGACTTTATGTAGGAAAGTGGGTAGAAAAGTGAGTGGAATGTAAGTCCTACCTTTATATCAAGTTGGAAAAGAATACATATATATACAAATATTTTATGTATAATGACAATAACTATATTAATGAATATTAAAGTTATAAGATTGCCCGTACCTGAAATTGGTCGAAGGCCGATTCAATTAGGAACAATGGAGTTTTGACATCTAGGACCAAATTTTCAGGAAAGAAGCACTACAAACATGGATATGATTATGATGAATACTAAATTAAATTATTTTTGGAAAAGTAATGAATGTATTTATAATTGTGTGAACATAAGTTGTGAACATAAGTTCATTAATATACTCTTACCAGAGTTGGACTGAATTTGGGTGTGCATGAAGTAGGCAACAAATTCGCCAAACCCTATATATACACAAGGCAAAAATGTGGAAAATGTAAAAATATGTATCTTGATTAATTAACAAAGTAGGTTGAAATAAGATAAAGAATATATACATGTGTTGATATCACGTCGAAGAAGCGATTTTCTTTCCAATCAGCCCCAACAAAATGCTCTCTGTTAGAGATGCAGAAAAAGTCAATCTACGACAAGTTTTCTGTTTTATGTTTAATAAAATTTGTATTGTGACAATTAAGTAAATATGTTTGAGAGCCTTACCCATGGATAAAAAACCCAGAATCCGACGGGCACTTAACCCTAGTAGTATCAACAAATAGGGTTTTGAACTTGTCACAATGTAAGATTCTGGCAAGTCCCCCCGCTGAACCGCCTGACAATAACGCCTGGGCAAATAATATCAAATTGTCAATTATAATTAAACTAACCCAAGTTTAGTTATAATTTAATAATTCAATACATTATTAGCATTTTGGAGTCCGAGCCGTAGTAGCTCATCCATCATGGCATCGTAGATTCTTGCACCATTATAAGTCAGGTTGTGCGCTGATAAATGTGCAACAATGTAATTATAATTATTATAGTCAACTTAGTTAAATATAAGCTATATATAGAGAGGAAATTAGGCCATCCACTACGCTGTCACTATACCGTCCCTTAAACTACTATTTGAGGACCCACTGTCCTTTTTTACTCCATCCCTAAACTAAGGGACGGAACCGGCAACCCTCAGTCCCTTATTCGTCCCTTAAATTACTATTCATTCAATTTCATTTTTTTTATTTCCAACCAAATTCAATTAATAAAAACACACTTCATTAAATAAAATAAACTTACAACATAAAATTTGTAAAAAAAACATAATTTAATAATTTCCTAAAAAATAAAAATACATAATTTAATAATTTCCTCTGCTAAAGTTTGCCCAAATGTGCTCAATTAGATCCTCTTGGAGTTGGGTGTGGGCGCTAGAGTCGCGTGTCCTTGCACGAATAGATAACCGGTCTTGTATAGACGGCTGCGCTCCACTTTGAGGCGGACTACTTGCGGTTGAGCTTCCGGGGGATTCGGGGTCGAACCAATTTCCCACCTCGGGTCCTTCGTCTTGGACAATCATGTTGTGCAAGATTATGCATGTATACATGATGTCGACCATGCTCTCCATGAACCACGAACGAGCCGGAGCTTTGATGATGTTGAAGCGCGCTTGGAGAACCCCGAACGCCCTCTCCACATCCTTGCAAACAGCCTCCTGCTTCTGCGCAAAAAGAGCCTGCTTTGGGTTCGCAGGCCTGCTGCACGTTTTCACGAAGGTCGGCCACTTCGGGTAGATGCCGTCGGCGAGATAGTACCCCATTTTATACAGCCGGTTGTTGGCGACGAAGTTGATGCCCGACGCTTTACCGTCCAAAACTTCGGTAAAGAGGTCGGACTGGTGGAGCATGTTTAAGTCGTTGTTCGACCCGGGGACCCCGAAGTAAGCGTGCCAGATCCAAAGCCGGTAGTCGGCAACGGCCTCGAGTACAACGGTTGGGTGGGTGCCTTTGTGGCCGCTCGTGTAGGACCCGCTCCACGCCACCGGACAATTCTTCCATGCCAGTGCATGCAATCAACACTGCCAAGCATCCCGGGGAATCCGTGCACTTGTTCGTGCAGGTCGAGGAGGAACTGACAATCGGTCGTGCTTGGCCTCCAGAGAAATTCGTCGGTGAAGGCTGCCAGGACGCCTTTGCAGAATTTGAGCAAGCACGTGCGCCCGGTGGTGTCTCCGATGTGGAGGTATTCGTCGAACATGTCGGCCGTTTGTCCAGTCGCAAGCTGACGGATTGCTGCAGTACATTTCTGCAGCGTCGTGTGGCTGGGACGGCCGACCCCGTCGAACCCTTCTCGGAAGAACTATTCCCGGGCCGTCAAAGTATTCGCGATGTGGAGAAATAGCGGTTTCCCCATGCGAAAACGGCGACGGAAGTAGGTATCTCCCCAAACCGGGTTATCGCAGAAGTAGTCGCATACTAACCTTGCGGCGGCTTCCTCCCGGTTACGATGGATGTACATCCGGGAGCGTCGTTGGGGCGGCGCGGCTTCCTCTGCCTCCCGGCGTCGATCTTCTTCTAGTGATTGTTCCATTATTTGACGCATTTGCTCAAAAGGATCCATTAGTTTGAATTGATTTGAGATGGAAATTGGAGTGGATATAGAGAGGATTTGAGAGGAATAGATGTGTGTTTGTGTGTGAAATGAGTATGAAATAGAAGTATTTATAGAGTAAAGAAATTAAAAAAAATTAAAAACAAATTGAAAAACGGCTAAAAAAACCGGTAACATAACTGTTTGAATTTTTTTATATTTAAATTTGATTTTTTTAAAAATGAATTATTGCATCAGCGTGACGAAACCCACTCGCGGGCCAGCGAGTGAGCGTCATGCATGGCCTGGGAGCTCGCCACGTCGCCTCGGCGCGTGGCGAGATGTCGCATCCTGCGTCGCGGCGTGACGAGTCTCGGGACGGTACGGGGACGGGCTGGGGACGGAACGACCTGCTGCAACACATCCCGCCGCGGTTCCGTCCCTCTGTGACGGAACGCGGGACGGTGACGGGACGCGTAGTTGATGCTCTTAGACTCACCGGATCTACCTTGTCGACATCGGACAAGAAGGATGAACTGTCGCAGTAAAAAATATGGATAGTATTCCAGTTGTAAAAATCTGAAATATATGTGTAACAAATAAAGTTATAAACATAAAGTGGAAATTAGGTAGATTTAACTATGTATGTATACCGGGATTAAAGGTGGAATTATCTTCGAGCATCCCACCAAATGATATGTATTTAGCCTTTGGACTACTTCCGCGTGGACTTTTTGACCTATCAAGGCAGTCGGATACATTCCGACACCACCCACCACCCTTGCAACTAGGACTGGCAAATCGTGCGGATTGGGTCGTTATCGGGTCAACCTGATAATGACCTAACCCAATAAGGCCTAACCTGAACCCGAACACGAACCCGACCTGGTACCTTCAAATGCGAACACGACCCGCACCCGACACGAACCTGTTATCGACACGATATAATATGGGTTGACACGACACGATAACAACGAACCTGATATTACACGATTAAAACCTAATATTACACGATTAAACCTTAATTTTAAACCTAATTTACACAATTAAAATTTATTTTATACTATTTAAACCTAATTTATAAGAAATTAAAACATTAAAGTAATATATATATTTTTAAATAATAATAAAAATAATAATATTATTTCTTAATGGGTTACCAGTATCCGACCCGCATCCGACCCGAACCCAACCCAACCCGAAATTATCGGGTTCTTAATAGGTCAACCCGATAAGGACACGGATCCAATAAGACTTGACCCCAACCTAATAATTTCGTGCGGATTCGTATCGTGTCGAAAATTACCAGCCCTACTTGCAACTCCAAATTGTTAGTCTTATTAATCAACATTATTAATCTACTCTATATCTACCAAGTAAAGATAAAATTCAAAAAAAGCTGTTCATATTAAATATTCCATGTAACGGTTCATAGCCAGAGGCCACAGTTGCTCACGCCTCTCCCTAATTAATTTCCTCTCAAACTCCATTCCTCAATTTATGTATTCTTTTTCTTTTGTAAAATCATGATTTTTTTTCTTTTCATACTCCTAAATACTTTCACTAGTAAATACTCAAAGTTTAAAATATAATTTATGAATTATTTTTAATACTTATATTGTGAACATCACACGATTAGTTTAATTTAATATCTAAGTGAATCTGTGTTCATTCAAATTGCAGGATAAAAGTTTAAATTTAATGAAACTATGTATCGTGTTTCACATAAGAAAATACTACTCCATTGTGTTTTACATTTGGTAAAAAAAATTTGTACTAGTAATTACTAGAATATGGAATATTTTGAAGACACATATAAATTTACAATATTAATTAAGAGGAAGTTGTTCACATTTGAGTACCTGTAAATAGATGTGCCAGTTGTCAATTCCCGCTCCATACCCTCGGCTATAAGCGTAACCCGGAGGGGTACCGTCTAGGCAAACTATACAAAAATAATCAATTATAATTTAGTTAGTTAGGCAAATAATAACCTAACCATTAATAATTATACATACATATGCATGTATATATGTACATGCTCCTTTAGCAATTGCAGTCTCCAATATAGTTATCTTAACATCGTGAGCTCTGACAATTCCGACCAACGAAAATATAAGCGCTAGTAGTAATCCAACATGACTTCTCACTTGAATTCTGCATAATGAATTAAAATGAATTTCAAGTCAATTAGTACTCATAAATACTGGTTCCCCAACCAAAACTGAAGCCATTATTAGGGTTTACGGTTCGTGTAACATACTAATAAAAGCAGCTTTTAACAATATTTACTTTTTATTTTATTGACCATGACCTTAATATTTACTAGCAAAAATATTTTAAAATTCTTTAATTATAAAAAGTTGAAGAAGGAGTAGTATTTATTGGCAAATTGTTACAAAATAAACTTCCTTATTGCAGCAAAAAGCTGCTTTTATTTAAGTACTAATTGATTTATTAGTACTCAATAAACACAAATCAGGTACACATTTTGCTTTGTGTATTTTCGAATTGAACAAGATGTGTACCTGATTTGTGGAAAAGGAGAGGCAGAGGCAGTCGATGGCTTCAACAAAGGAGAGTTGCTCTGAAATTTCAATGATAGTGTAATGGCAAAGAGAATGCAAAGCTAGGGTTCTACTTATAATGGTTTGAAAGTTAGGGTTCGGCTTCAATGATATTGATATGGTTTGGCAACTTAATTTAGTTTCTATTCTGTCACCAAAAAATGAAATTAATAGAGGGATGGATGGATGGACTCCATATATAGCAATTAGAAAGATAGGCTTCTTTCAATAACATAATTGGAATGTTAGGCTTCTACTTTAAAGGGATGGGTTGATTGCAAACAGAGAAAATGGTAAAGATAGAATTAGAAGGGAATGGTGGGAATGATTGGGTTGAAAAGTTAGGCTTAATTGCTTCTTTCACCAAAAAATGGTAAGTTTAGTTCATAATTGCACTCTTGTGAATGGTTCTCTATATTTTATGTTTAGTTCATTACTAATTTACTATGAGAGTATTACTATTTTATGATTAATTTGAATACGTAAGTTTTTCTATATACTGTACTATTCATTTATCAAAATTATATATGCCATTGATGACTAATTGCAAAAAAAGAGCTGCAAATAATTATAGTCCTTTTTTAATTTAATTTTTTTGGAAACTGTTAACTCATTTTATGATCTTAATATAATGATCATGGTAAAATATAGAAGCCTTCAACTGAACGCGCAAGTAGACAAAACGAAGACTGCTCTAAAAATATCTCAATAAGAATAATGTCGTGTCACAAAAAAGATATTGATCGAAAAATGTAAAAAAATGGATAAACTTAACCTTCCAACTTTTATGCTATGCTATTTTGTTATCTTGGATAATCAGTTAGATAGGGATAAGAAGATGAAGAATCATCAATAGGTTATTGTCTTGAATACTCTAAGTAGGAAGAGGTTAATGTGTTAGATCATTGTCATATCTGAATTTTTTTAGTGCAATACCATAAATAATACTAGTACTTCAAAGATGTTAGGTCATATAGAGTATTGATCTAGGGCAAGTGTCTATTAAGTACATAACTAGAGAACAAATCTCATCCACACATCTTAATACTCCAAATTAATCTCATGCCTTAGCTATTTTTACATGTTTTAAATAAAAAGTACTAATTAATAAGGGCATTTTTGGAAACCAAATTCAACTCCAACCGTCCCCTTCAATTTTCCAACTCCAATTCACCCTCCTTTTCCTCTACCCTCTCTTCCTCCTCTCCCCAGCCTCCGCCGCCGAGCTCAACACCTCCCGCCGCAAAATAGATGCGATCACAGCCTTGAAGCAGCCAAGATGTGATCGGCTGCATCGCCACGGCCGCAGAGAGAAATTTCTAAAATTGCTTCCATTCTTAGAAATTTTAATTAATTCAGCTGGTATTATGGCGGATTCAGGCAATAGGAAATCATCGGCGCGGCGACAATCGAACAGGTTGCAGAGGAGAGTGCCGGCGTCGTTGCAGATCGGTCCTGCACCAGAGTGGAAGGCGGCGATACCGCTTCTGTCGCATTGATTCAATCGCCGACCTCCGATGGTGCGGCGTTGGAGGTTAGATCTTGTTCTAATAGTGGTACTGAGACGTCCGCCGCGGCGGTGGCTGAGAAGCCGGTGGTGGTTATGAAGAAGTGGCAGCATCCAGCTGCGCCGTTTATGCCTTTTGTACAGATTGACTTAATGATGTAGATGTAGTAGAAAATATGACGGTGATCATATATCAAAGGGCACTCAGCGACGGTGGGAACATGCCACGATGACTTATAACTAATAAGTTATCATCAATATCACTTAATTAGCCATAGAATATAATAGTAGATTTTATTTTGATATCTTCATAGGCGTCTACTTCAATTTGTAGACATCACTAACATAATAATGTTTAGTGCTGCTTATTTATACAGCTGGACTAATTTATAGTACAAAAAATTCTATTAAGCTAAAATAAATCGCTGTAACAAAAAATCAAAGATACATCAATCTAATCGTGTAACACATCACTATAACCATGTTTTTACATCACATATGTTAATAAAATAGATCACTATAACAAAAAAATCAAAGAAACATCACTATAACCTTGGAACACATCACTATAACCATGTTTTTAGTTCACTGATGTTAACAAAATACATCACTATACTCATGTTTTTACTTTACTGATGTTAACAAAATACATGGCTATAGCAAAAAATCAAAGAGACATCACTCTAACCTTGGAACACATCACTATAACCATGTTTTTACTTCACCGATGTTAACAAAATACATCACTATAGCAAAATATCATAGAAACATCACTCTAACCCTGGAACACATCACTATAACCATGTTTTTACTTCACTGTTGTTAACAAAATACATCACTATAACCATGTTTTTACTTAACTAATGTTAACAAAATACATCACTATAGCAAAAAATCAAAGAAACATCACTCTAACCCTGAAACACATCACTATAACCATGTTTTTACTTCACTGATGTTAACAAAATGCATCACTATAGCAAAAAATACTTCGTAGACTGATCACTCCTCTTCAAATTCAATGAAGGAGAGGTGATTTCGCCATCACCGCTCCTTCCCGACCTCGATCGCCATGGAATAGGCGATCGGTAGTACTAGAAACAATTTAACCTTCCCCCTGCTCCAAACCACACCACACCTCACCTCACCTCTCCTCTCCCACCACCACTACTCCACCACCACCATATTCGTCTCCTCTGCTCTGGAAAACGCGTACGTCACACCGCTTGCATTCCCCAACATCGGATCCCAATCCGATCACAGATTCGCTGCATTTTCACTGCTGGTGAGTGTACAACTTTGGCAGCGCAGAGGCACGTGTTTGTGTTTGCGTTTGAGTTTGATTGATCTTCAGTTGCATTTGATTTCTTCTGGTGTGAATTGGCGTCATCCGATACTTTTTACTTGCGCTTTGTATTCTGTGCTCGGTGGAGCAATTACTCTGCTTGTTCTTTTAGTTGAAAAACAATTTCGCTTGGTGGAGTGTCATTTTCTGACATTGAATTCTGAGCATCGATCGGTATACACTATACATACATGATTATATTTCAATTATTCTGTGCTCGGTGGAGCAATCGCTCAACCACGATTGATCAATCTCGCTGGAGGAATGAATCATGGCTGATCAATCACGCAATTTACGATGAAGAACAAATCTGGACGATTCATGATGAAGAACAAATTTTGAATTTCATATTTTTGGAAGAAATCGTAAGCTGAATTCGATTCAGATTGAACAAATTGCGCAGAAGACAATTCACGTTGATACATTTGAGATATTGAATTCCAAAAATGCTCTTTGGCTATTATTTTTTATAAAAATCTGCAAGATTATTTAAGCCATAAGATTAATTTGGAGTAATAAGATGTGTGGCTGAGATTTATTCTCTAGTTATACATTTAAAATTAGTTAGACCTTGATCACTCCTATATATATATAGCTATATTTCTAGTTATTCCTAGAGAATTGCACTTGGGCACGCTTAAAGTTTTAGTGCTTAAAATTTTAGTTGACCAATGTTCAAAGAGTGTTGCTTGATTAATATTCAAATTAGGGTAATGCTCATTGTTTGCCTATTAATTCTTGTAGACACATCATTTTGGTTTAATGTCTCGAGGTTATAGACAGTGTTAGTCAGTGTCCACAATAGTTTGGCCAAATCCAAGGCCAAGTTAAAAATTATTGTCCACAGTCACAAAAATTTGTTCACAACAAAAAAAATCTTGTCCAGCCCAATAGTGGACACGTCATAGCTACAAATCACATAATTTTTTCAATTGTTGGTATATTTTAATTCAATTAGAATAAAAATTATCGAATTGTAATGATTAGACAAAAAACGCATAAATTAATATGTAGTATTTATAAAAAAACCGAAAAAATTATACAAAAAAAGTTTCTAGCGCCGCGGCCGCCGACGCCTTGTGCAGGGCCGCGATGCCCCTCCATGAGCCGTGTCCAGGCCCACTAGTCGATATGGGACAAGATTTAAGAGTTTTATAGGGGGGGGTTATCTATACTTGTATAGACAAGCTAGGATCATCACCAAGTCAATGTTGGACAAGATTTAAAAGTTTTAACAGTTTCCACCCCTATAGGGAGCCGCAGCCCAGCTGTGTCCTCTGGCAGTGGCCGCAACTCCCTTTTGTGGACACTCTTATACTTGTGGATGAAGGGGTTGGCACCGGAAGCGCACGCATAAATCAATTACATAATAATTCTGATCTATTTAGTAGATTATTTAGACAAATTCTATTCATGCAATTATCACATGTATCATGCTCATAACTTGAATCAAATCATGCTTTAAGCGTAATTGAAGCCTAAAACATACTTTTCTACGGATTAGCTATTTTACTTTGAAGATTCTCCAAAGAATCGAAGATAGCTCGCGCCTTCTCCACGTGAAGATCTTGAGTACTAGACCACAGATCTTCTAACTGGTTCCCGGACTGTATGCTGATATCAGTGTGGGCTGAACTCACCAGAATACTAGGACTTAAATAAAGAAGACAGAAATCCCCCACGAAGTAGAAAAGAGGAGAAAAATCTCCCCCTATGAGAGAGAGGAGAGAGACGAAAATTTTGAGAGAACAATAAGTGTATTTTCTATCTCCTTTATTCTCATATTTATATTAAGTCACATATTGGGCTCTGTCAGAGATCTATGGAAGGTTTTGGATATGGCTTCCCTCAATTAGTTTTTTACTAATTAAATTGAACCTACAATTTAATGCAAGCTTATATTGGAATATTATTAGCAGCCACTACAGAAATATATTACACTGCCCATCCAAATCCTAAATTACAAGTAATCCGGGTTTCCGTTGTTTGTCGTTCATTTCCCGCGCTTAAGATAGAAACGTCCATCAATTAATTAGTGTCTGCTATGGACTTAATTAACTAACATCTTATTAATTCCAGGAGTGGACTTAACAAGAAACGCTTATTTATTATTCATAGAGTAATCAAACTCCAATTAGCTAGGTTCCGAATAATAAAGCCTTGTTTCGAGCTCCTCTTGAGGACGTTATCAAACGAGACTCACCTCGTGCGCGATTCAATATAATAGCAATCCTAGCACCGCTAGATATTAATCACCACTACTCAATATACCAGGATTATTGGGTTGCGATAAACCCGCACTATTTGGTAAGTCAAAGTAGTGCATAATCGATACTGTATGCTCAATGCTAACATACAATGATTAAAAATAAATAATTATCAAGACATCGTCTTTCAGTAGATAGCATAAAGACTTGTCTCGCTGTTAGATCCAATTCAGTGCTCTACCACACCAATGTCATCTTATTTCAGTAAGACTTACAAATATGTGGACTGACATTACAACCTTTCACGATAGGTAGTCTAGGCCTACCTGGGTTGTGAAATTCTTGTTTTTCTTTATTCAGAACTAACCGTGTTACCTTAAAGTGGACGTCGCCCACAACCGGTCTACTAAAACAAAGACTTAAACTTTGTTAAGTTACTTATACATTTAACCATATAATAAACATCTATTAAATGTAAAACATAATAATATTATGACCAAAATAATCTATTTCATTCATTGAAAAATAAAATAAGAATTTTTACAGTATTCAATCACTGAAAAGGTATTTCTAATATACAAACAAACTATGACAATGGAGATACTGCACTATTCTTTTTATTAAGTTATACTCAAACGTTGACAAAAGATTTGCACTTTGAAATTTATTATTGACTTGTGATTTTTTATACACATGCATGCACCATGCTTATATTAAGTAATCAAATTTTAGTTTTTTAGATATATTATAAAACTTAGTAGTACTATAAAATTAGAGCGAAGCAATCTCATTTTATTATGGGCATGTTTTGATATCTTCGTTGCAAATAATGTCATGGATCTTTGATAAGGCTCATTTCATGCATCGGTTTAAGGGTGAAATACATACTACTTGATCGGTTTATCACGCAAAACAAGTGTTAAATATGCAGAAATACCACTTAACCAAGGCAGCAAGACCGAACTAATCAAGCAAGTACAAAAGGCGATAAAAGGCCAAGAATCAGGGGAGTTGATCAAGGGGGAGTTGATCAAGCAGTTAGGTGGGGACCGCTGGCTTCTAGAAGAAGAACACGTGAGGAAATGAGCTGGATATAGCGCACCATTCTGTTATCAAGGATGACGTTCTAGAAGGGGACACGTACTGGAATATGAAACGCAAGGACGGAGCTGAGTCACGAATCTGTTACCAAAAAGCGTCGTCATTCTAGAAGAAGATCACATAGCAATCAATGAGTCGCTCACTCTCAGAATGAGCAAATATTCCCTGTCAAGATCGTTATCCAGCTAGCGGCCGAATCGAGCTTATAAATAGAGGGTGTGCCACCACAAGAAGGCATCCGAGACTTTACTTTTCGTCTAGTTTAGCTTAGCTTAGTTATTTAGCGTAGTTCAGCTCTCTAGCTTAGTTTAGTTTAGCTCTATAGCTTAGTTTAGTTCAGTTCTCTAGCTTAGTTATATAGCTTAGTTTAAAGGGCGACCGAAAGGGAGCGCTGCAGAATACTCATTTCTGTTAGCGTTATCTTAAGTTTCCCGCTGAGATTTTTCTCAGTTTTTACCGCTTTCTTAGATTCCAAAGTGTTAGCTTAGTTTAAATTTCACGTTGTACTCAGCTTTTAGTTTAATCAAAGTTATTTTCGCTTTTGATCCGCGCATTTACTTTTCTGTTATTACCTGCAATTCACTTGATCCAGTAGTTAAATTTCCATTGATCAAGCTAGCTAGTTTAATTCTGTCTAGATTAAAACCAGTAGTTAAAAACTCCCAAGTTAAAGCATGGCAGCAGCCAACCCCCTGTTCACTACTCTCACACTCGACACACCAACTTCTCTGTGGGATCGACCCCGAACTTGCCGCTTTACTGTTAAAGTTGTGCAAAATTGGGAGTTATAAATTACTTTGGCAACGATTGCATTGATTAAGTGGCAGCGACATTTGCTAACTGATCCAATCGGTTCGGTTATCATTCCATATAACTTGATCCGCATTCTATTCGTGTTTTCGACCTCTTTCCAAGTCCTTCCAAAATGGCGCCGTTGCCGGGGAAGCATGGTGTTACTTTATGTTTGTGCGTAGTGCGTAGGTGTATATAATTTTGTTTCTCATTTTTTTTGTTTTTCCTGCTGTTGATGAGAAGGTACCACCAAGGCGATTACTGGAATCATCCCTTGATATACAGAAGAACTAACACTCAGTGGAGAGTCCAGGAAGCCGGCGTTGTCATCACTCGTCGCAGAGCCGCATTAGAAGCAGCAATAGCCACTGAGCAGAAAACACAACCACCACCACCAGAACGAACGGAAGCAGAGATGGCCGTTGTCGCTGACGACTCGGGAATCGGCTCTCTACACGCTCATGATGAGAGAGAACCCACACATGCCATTGCCGCTACTCCTAAAATGCGGACCATCGCAATCAAATCAGGAGTACTGGCCGTTTTGTCCCATTTCTATGGCCTTTCAAAGGAATGTCCGTATGCTTTCCTGGAAGAATTCTGTAGATACTGTGATATTCAGCCCGTGCCAGCTGGATCCACGTTCGAAGATTACAGGCTTAAGGCTATTCCCTTCGTTTTGAAGGGCGATGCGGGTGTCTGGCTATCAAGGCTGCTGGAAGGATCCATCAGGACGTGGGCTGAATTCTGCATGAGATTCCTGGATCGCTTCTTTCCAGCGTCTAAAACAAGTGCCCTGAAAAGGGAAATTACAGAGGCGAGGCAAGAGTACGATGAAACCCTTGGCCAGTATTGGGACAGATTCCAAAGTTTGCTTCAAGCATGCCCAAATTACAAAATGGAGGAGAAGGAAATATACTCTGTTTTCTACGGTGGACTCACTGTGGACAGCAAGAACGATCTCAACCTCGCTGCTCAAGGGGACTTCTCGAAAAACGCATTTTGCCAAGCCAAGAATATACTGGAAAGGTTAATCGAGGCTAAGCGGTCGTACGAAACATCTCGAGGGCAGTACAGAAGAGGAGCAGTGCACGCAGCTGAGGTGCGCAACGATGAAAAGCTGGAGGCTCGATTTGAGCAGATGGAGAAGAAACTGCTGGAAGCAGTAGAAAAAACGAGACCGCCTCCACCGCCTGCACCGAAGGAGACACAGTATGTGCCGCAGCCGCCACCGCCAGAAGAGCATCATTACTACTCCCTCCGTTCCATAGTAGTGGAGTCATTTTGCCATTTTGGTACGTTCCATAGTAGTTGAGTCATTTCCCTTTTTAGTAAAAGTTAACACACTTCTTCTCACTTACTTTAGTCTCTCTTACTTTATTCTCTCTTCATCTCTCTACTTTCTTAATCTCCGTGCCGAAAAGAAATGCCCCCACTACTATGGAACGGAGGGAGTATTACTGCGAGTTTCCCCCTGAGGTAGAGCAAGTAAACGCCGTAGGCCACTGGAACACAAATGGCAACTGGATCCAGGGGAGGCAGAGAGATGCTCCGTGGAGGGACCACCCCAACTTCAGATGGACTGATCAGAATCAAAGCCAACCACAACAGGTACAACCCTCTGACGGGCCGTCCAACTGGCCAGCTCGAATCTTGGATAGACCAAACACTGGAGGGAATAGAATGCAAGGAGGTCAGACAGGTTGGTCAAGTGGACCTCAAGAGAACTGG
The DNA here is from genome assembly GCF_004379255.2 of Salvia splendens. NCBI lineage: Eukaryota > Viridiplantae > Streptophyta > Magnoliopsida > Lamiales > Lamiaceae > Salvia > Salvia splendens. The sequence continues at coordinate 18,858,935 of NC_056047.1, read as the reverse complement.
TCAAGTGGATGACAACCTAACTGGTCAAGCCGACAACAGGAAGGAGAATGGGGGTACCAACACCAAGCCACTCAGTTTATCAACCATGGAAGACAGCCGAACAACCAGATGGTCATGTACATCCCACCACACCTACGGGGAAATCAGCACCCAGGAAATCGACAGTACAACTAGTCGCGGTATCAGCAAGAACACTACGGGCAATCTGACTACCCGCAGCCCAACTATAGTGGAGGACCGCCGAATCAAAGTTACAACAGACACCCCAACGAAAGCCACGTAGAAATATTGGTACCACACCATCCAAATGATGCAATGCGGGAAATCCAGGAGGCTCAAAAAGAGCAACGGGCGGCGTTGGAAATGCTGACGAAACAACTCTCTCAAGTTGCACTATCGTTGGGCAAGTTAAAGGGAAATGAAGCCACTATGCAACTACCTGGTCATGAGAATATTAGTGAAGTATCCTTGAGGTCAGGGAAGGTCTACCAAGGCCCAAGCCATCCTGCTGTATCTCCACCAACTGATTTTGGACCAAGTCGTGAGGAAGAGGGAGAATCCAGTAGAGGTGGTCAAGTGGAAGAAAGAGGCAAGGAAAAGGTGGGAGGAGAGGCCTCAGGAGGAGGTCAGAAGGAAGAAATTGAAAGGGTTAAGCCATATCCGTACCGTGGAATTGTGACAAGAAAAAAAGATGCCTCAATCGATGTGGCAAGCATGTTCAAGGACGTGGATGTAAAGGTACCGCTCTTAACTGCGTTAAAAATTCCCCCGATCAGTAAGTTCATTTAAGACTACCTGGAAGGAATGTCAATGAGGAAGTGAGACTGATTACAGATGAGAATGTCTCTGCTGTAATCCAGAGAAGTGACCTCCCCTCCAAGAAAACTGATCCAGGAATGTTCACACTCCCAATTTCAATAGGAGACATTCAGGTAGAGCACGCCATGTGCGACTTGGGGGCATCTATCAACGTTCTGCCATACTCCATCTATCGGAAGCTGGGAGAGGCCAAGCTAGTCGACACAGATATAATGATACAGTTGGCTGACAGATCATGTATTCACCCCGAAGGAATTCTGGAAGATGTTATTGTAAAGGTGAATAACTTTCTATTCCCAGCTGATTTTTTCGTAATCAAGATGACAGAACCCACGGCAAAAGAGTCTAGTGGAGTCCTACTGGGACGACCATTCTTGTCCATGGCGAGCACTATCATAGACGTCCGCAATGGGACGATCAGTCTGGACTTCAAGGGAGAGCAGTATACATTCAATATTGATGAGGCCATAAAAAGGCCAGGCGACGGAGGGAACGTGTATTCTGTGGATGTAACTGAGCCCTTGGTACATGAGTTTTTGGAAGAAGAATTTTTAAATAGGCAGTTCACGGACTCCGCTGTAGATGAAGAGGTCGAAAAGGAAGTAGAAGAGTGGTTTGAGACAAATAAGGTTGGAGAAATGAACGACCAAGCCGTCGCAGAAGCAATAACAGAATTTTGCGAACGGCCAAGGCCAACTGGGTCGGGTAAGACAGCTCAAGTATCCAGCCTAGCAAAGTAGCTTGATCAAGGAAAGCCACTGGGTGATGAAGCTGCAGAAAACCCTCTGCCCACCGAAGAGCTAAAACCCGCGAAGGAGTTGAAACCCCTTCCAGCGCATCTAAAGTACGCCTTCCTGGGAGAAGACAAAACTATGCCCGTCATTATAAACAGTCGATTGACCCAAGGGCAGGAAGACAAGTTACTAGAAGTATTACGAAGGAATCAGAAGGCTATCGGCTAGAAGCTGACAGACTTGGTGGGAATTAGCCCGGATTTGTGTATGCATCACATCCGCTGGAGGAAGGAGCCAAGCCACACCGCGACCAACAACGGAAACTCAACCCCAACATGAGGGAAGAGGTGCTGAAAGAAATTGTCAAGCCGGTTTCAATTGGAATTATCTATTCCATTCCCGACAGTAATTGGGTCAGCCCAGTACACATGGTGCCTAAGAAAGGAGGGATTCAAGTGGTGAAAAATGAGAAAAATGAATTAATCCCGACAAGGCCAATTACTGGGTGGAGAATGTGCATAGACTATAGAAAGCTGAACCAAGCCACAAAGAAAGATCACTTCCCTCTGCCGTTCATTGATCAAATGCTGGAGAAGTTGGCAGGGAAACAGTACTTCAGTTTCCTGGATGGTTATAGTGGATATTTTCCAGATCGCTGTAAACCCAGATGACCAAGAAAAGACGACGTTCACCTGCCCCTTTGGCACTTACGCTTACAGGAGGATGCCCTTTGGCCTTTGCAATACTACGGGCACTTTCCAAAGATGTATGATGAGCATTTTCTCGGATATGTTGGAAGATTGTAAGATCTTCATGGACGATTTCACTGTCTATGGGGATGATTTTGATCAAGGGCTGCATAGTCTGAACAGGGTATTGGAAAGATGCCGCTAGGAGGATTTAGTTCTGAACTTCGAGAAATGCCATTTTATGGTTACTGAAGGAATAGTTCTGGGCCACGTAGTATCAAGCAGGGGAATAGAGGTCGACCCAGCAAAGGTAGCAGTCATTGCAAAACTCCCATATCCTACCAACCAGAAGGAGATCCGAGCCTTTTTAGGGCACGCTGGGTTCTACAGGAGATTCATCAAAGATTTCGCAAAGATAGCCCAGCCTCTAACAAGACTTCTCCAGAACGATGTAGAATTTGAATTCTCAGATACCTGCTGGGCCGCATTCCTGTTTCTGAAGGACCGATTAATAAGCTCTCCAATAATACATGCTCTCGACTGGAATCACCCATTTGAGGTGATGTGCGATGCTAGTGACTATGCTGTGGGGGCAGTGTTAGGTCAAAAAATCGAAGGGAAAACTTACGTCATTTTTTACGCCTCCAAAACTCTAAATCAGGCACAAAAGAACTATGATGTGACCGAAAAGGAGATGCTATCATTAGTCTTCGCATTTGAGAAGTTCAGGCCTTACCTGCTTGGGTCTAAGGTGATTGTCTATACAGATCATGCGGCCATCAAATACCTCTTGGCAAAGAAAGAGTCAGAGTCGCGGTTGATCAGATGGGTACTCGTTCTACAGGAGTTTGATTGGGAAGTAGTGGATAAAAAGGATGTGAGAACAAGGTGGCAGATCACCTAAGTCGAATTCTGCAAGAAGATAATGGTGAAGCCATTCCAGAGGCTTTCCCTGAAGAGCATCTCTGCCTGATCAAGTCAATACCTGAGCGCCAGTGGATCAACCAAGTGGAAGAAATTGCTCAAGCCAACCAAGGAAGCAAAGGACTGAACACGAGGAAGGAGCCATGGTTCGCGGACATGGCTAATTACTTAGTAACGGGGGAGTTACCCAGAAGTGATGAAATTTCAAGAGCACAGAAGTTAAAGCTTAAAAGCTATTCCCGATACTTCTATTGGAATGATCCTTACCTATGGAAAATGGGGGCAAATCAAGTAATCCGACGCTGTATACCAGATTGGGAGCAGGAAGACGTAATGATCCACTGTCACACACTAGCTTGTGAGGGTCATTTTGGGCCAAAGAAAACAGCAAGGAAAATACTTGATGGTGGGTTTTATTGGCCATCTATCCATAGAGATGCTTATGAATTCTGCAAGAAGTGCCCTCGATGTCAACTTACTGGAGGAATATCTACTAGAGACGAGATGCCTCAGATCCCCATTATTGTCTGTGAAATATTCGATGTATGGGGAATGGACTTCATGTGACCCTTTCCCGCATATGAAGGTAATCTCTACATACTGGTGGTAGTGGACTATGTGTCCAAATGGATCGAGGCGAAGGCAACTAGGACGTGTGAGTCCAGAGAAGTGGCGAAGTTTTTGAAATCTAACATATTTACCCGATATGGAGTGCCACAGGCTATTATCTCTGACCAAGGGATATGATGCGAAAATATGGAGTCCACCACCACCTATCCACACCTTATCACCCACAATCCAATGGCCAGACTGAAATCTCTAATAGAGAAATCAGGGCGATTCTAGAGAAGACGGTCAATCCCATGAGGAAAGATTGGAGCCGTCGACTGGAGGACGTACTCTGGGCCTACAGGACAGCGTTCAAAACGCCTATTGGAATGTCCCCATACCGAATGGTATTTGGGAAGATATGCCATCTGCCGGTGGGGGTTGAGCATCAAGCATACTGGGCGATCAAGGAAATGAATATAAATATCGAGGTCGGAGCTGCAGAAAGGAGAATGTTGTTACAGAAGCTGGAAGAGCTTCGCCTGGACGCCTATGACTCTGCCATGTGGTACAAAGAAAAGACGAAAATGTGGCATGATAAGAACCTTCGCAAGAAGGAACTAAAGATAGGCCAGAAAGTTTCGCTGTTTCAATCCAGACTGAAATTGATGCCAGGAAAGCTCAGATCTAGGTGGATAGGTCCTTATACCATTATCGCCATCCGAGCGAATGGAGCAATCGAACTCCAAGGAGGCGATCCTGATTCACCTTCTTTCATAGTGAATGAACATAGGGTTAAACCATACAGAGAAGGAATGGATGCATTTGTAGTGGACGACATTCCAATACTAATGCCTAACTCTCTCCAGTAGACAGGTAAAAAGGGTTGACTGGGCACTTATGGAAAGTCTGCTTGATCAGGCGACAGAGACTTAATCAAGTGACATCCTGAGAGAGCCTGGTCAACTTCTTAAGTAGCTAGTGTAAATAGTTTTTATCATGTTAATTTATTTTCTTAATTTTAAATTAAAAGTCGGAAGTAAGGAAGGAAACTGATCAAGCGAAACTATTGGAGTTTTTCATAAAAAATTATTGTCTACTTGATCAGTACAATTCGAATTTAATTGGTGGTACAGTGATTGAGTTGATCAGGGCAAGTGATGAAATGGAGTGCGCAATCACTTAAGAGGTGCCAGGAAGCGCCAACTGCTGTATTAAAAGGACGAAACGTATCAGAAAAGCTTTACCAGCTGGCACTCTGAAAAGGCGTGCCCGTACGTGAAGAGTCGCAAAGATCTGAACAGCCGAAAGGATCTCAATAGTGGAAGATCCCAACAGCCGCGATTTCATTATAAAAAGCAGATTTCAGATTCGTATATCACTTTTACCCAAGCCGCCTACATATCAGTCCTTTTGTTCTCATCAAGAATTCTCCCCAATTTTAAAATCCCTTTTTCAAGAACATCATCTTCTCTACCAATACCTACCCACATTACCAGTGACAATGTTGCTTAAACAACTCTCGACTTCATCCTCCTCTTCCAGTACCCGTGCTGATAGTGATAACCAAGAAACCTCCTCACAAGTCCATATAGAAAACCCTAGCCCACCTACACCAACCACCGCTCCACCCCAAACAAGCGCCGCCACTCCACTACCCGAGGTGGACGAAGAAGCTTAACGGCGCTTGACAAGAATCCTCCGGAGTTTCCCCTCCGACGTGGATGTTGTGACGGTTTACGCCGCTGTAAAAGCCCAAATGGGAGTGATCCTGTCAAAGGACAAGGCCGTTGCCTCCATATCCCGAAACCCCACATCCACGACCCAAACACAAGCCCCACTTCGCACCACAGAACCTACACCCGTCGCTCCCTTAGTACAATACAGTGAGGATGACTCTGAGGGGGAGGGAGCGCAACCCGCCGTCGTCCCAACCGGAGAAGCAGAATCCGTGCCGCCGCCACATGCAGAGGGCACGGCTGCTCCCGACACTCCGATACCACTAAGTGGCGGAGGCTCTACCCCCTACCCTCATAGGACCGACACAACCAATCGAGGTTGTGAATGTTGACAACGATTTTACGGAGGACCTTCCGTCTCCTCCCAACGAAATAATGCAACAAAGGGAGGAGGAATGGAACTTCATTCCACATGCAGAGGATGAGTCGGTCCCGGATAGAGAGGATGAGCCGCTGCGCCGCCGGACGCGCAGAATAAAGGTTAACCGGGTGGTGGCGGAGGTGGGGGCTATGGTGGCCAGCACGCAAGGGGCGAAGCAAGTGGAGAGACCTTGCGTAGTGCGGTCAATTTTGGATGAGCCAGATGTGCCGGGAAACCAAGGAGCCGTTGGGGCGATAAACCAAGGTGCCAGTGAGGCCATTGAAGAGCAAGGGGCTGTCAAGGACAGCCGTCAGAGGACTGAACGTGAAAGGAAGAGGAAGGGAAAGGAAAGTGTTCCTCCTCCTCCGAAGAAAATCTGCCCCGTATCCCGGGGCATCATTATTACTGATGCAGACCAACCAGCCCCTCCACAAAAAGGAGTAGAGGGCAGCGACACAGAGGGAGGAGAACTCCGGTGGGCCCGTACATCCCGCAGGCGTCAAGGAAGACCTGCAACACCCCCTGCTGCCGAATATGCCAAACAAACTGTGGTGTTGACCACGGACCTCCTCCGGCAGATGCTGGTATTTGAAAACCCCAAGTGGAACGAGGAGGTCTACCATAGGGTGACGGCTACAAAGCAGATGAAGGTAAGCAGGAGACTCCAGCCCTGGAGACGATCCGGGTTGAGGATAGATTTACCCAGTACATTACTGGGATTGGTTTTGACTGGCTGCTGGAGATCGAGGATGCCTTCGTGCTACGAGCCTGGCCAAAGAATTCTTCACATCCTTCCGGTTTACCGGAAGTACAAACTTGGAGGCTAGGAGCGTCTCCTTCCGGGTGTTTGGGCATAAACAAAAGATGAGTTTGAACGAGTTCTCGGTGAGGATGAGACTCCATACCGAGGCCCAGGTAGCCAGTGGAGAGTGGTTCGGGCGCGACATTTGCCTTCCTCAGAGGAGGCCGAATTTTGATCAGCAGGCAGCCTGGCAAAGCCTGTGCAACGGACGTGCCCCCGAGTTTAAAGCTTCTGAGTCCAGAGGGGACCATATTGCTGATCCCGCCCTCCGCCTTGCCCAAGCCTACCTAGCCCGCAATCTCCTTGGCCAAGCCAATACATTGGCAATCCTTACTCTGGCCGAGCTCTACTTTATGTGGTGCATGAAGGAGCAAAGGAGGGTGCACCTGGTGTAACGCCCCACTTTTCGAACCCTAAAGTACATGTATTTAATGCTTTTGATATTGCAAGGTCCGCGAATTAATTATCGAGTAAAATTGTTGGATACCTTTCGTGACCTAAATTTTGAGTTGGAATTTTGACTGGGTCAACATTGTTGAATATGTGACGTGGCTGCTCGAATAACTGGATACGGGGATAAATTAAAGGTTTTCGAAAAATTGATTATTTGTTATGAGAGCTAGAAATTATGAAATAAATTACAATGCGAAATTAAATAATTTCCTTTCCGTGAGGAATATTTATTGGACTCAATTCCGTGTTGGATCCGATAAATTAAATAAATGGTATGAAAGTCCAGTCCGTGATAAATAAATTGTGAACTGCACAATTTAAAATAAAATACAATGGGCTGTGAATTAAACTAAATAAAATATCTTTAATTCAAATTTTTAATTAAAGATTCTACGCAGATTTTTCCTCCTCCGTGATGAGATATTCCTCTTCCGTAATCTGCAATTAAATGACAAATAAATTCAAATTTATCCAAAAAAAAAGTAACAAATTCGAAATTTATTCTTCTTCCCCACGTTGAAAAAAATCCCCTCTCTCCCGTAAATCCCTCCCATATCTTTAACCACCCTTCCCCACTATTAAATCTCCAATCAGTTTATTTTCTTCACCTATCGTTCTCTACAACAAAAGAAAAAAAAGAAGAACCAAGATCCATTCTGCTCAATTTAAACTCAAGAAATCAAAATCCTTTCAGCCTTAAGGATCTTCCTTTCCAGCCTTGTGAACTCCACAACCAAGTCCTACTCACGGAGGTAAAATTTCTACCCAATTCCAAAGTATGAATTTTTTTAGCGTTTCATTCATAACATATCATCATACTCCACATCTCACGTTTTTCAATCAGCAATCAAACATAACTCGAACAACGACACAATCAAAACCAATCGGACATCACGAATTGAAACCCCTTGCCGTGAATTGAAAACCGAAACGAAACGAAATTGTAAGAAAACACAAATTGGTGCAAATTAAGGTGAAAATACCGCCATAAATCCTCGACGGAGGAGAAGGTGTAAACCGGACGAATGGAGCTTTCCCACGCAGCTTGTCTCGTTTGGTGTAGGGATTTTCGAACATAAACATCACAAAATATTCTTCTCAAACTCAATCCATTTCCTCCGATCTGTTATTCAAGATTTCGGTCACATTTTGTTCTTCAATTGATCAATTCGAAGCTGTTCGGAGGTGAATCGGATCGGCTGGACGGCGGTGGACGCGCCCCAGTAGCAGCAGCCCTTCCGGCGGATCGGCGGCTACAGCAGCGCCTCCCGGCAGCTGCGTCGCGTCTTCCCGGCGGCGACGGAGCAGCGGCGCGACAGCAGCACCGCTTCTTCCGGCGAGCGGTGGTCGCCGGCATGAGGGTCGATACGACCGGGGAGCAACGATGCGGCGTGGAATGAATTGAAGGAAACCGACGGAATTTGGATGAATTCGCTGCAATTTGTCGACGAAGAAAG